>NW_028294976.1:0-144000 GCF_964341445.2 Mesoplodon mirus | reverse complement strand
CACAAGAATATTCTTCTTTCAAAAGAATAATGAAAAATAATTTCATTCAATAAGAGTCATTCTTAGTTACTGATACATGACTTAGTAGTTCCCAATCAATTTAAAATGTTCCATTTTTTTCTGATACTTCACAAGTCATTAATTAAATGTTGCTCACATTTAAGGCCAATCTCTGAGACATTATTAACTTGTCTACTCTAAAGTTCCAGCATTAACTCAGGCGGGGCTTCACCAAGTACTGATCATGTGACCTTGGCCTCTCATTGCCTCAGTTTTCTCATTTGTAACACGGATATAATAATAGGCTTATTTCATAGGCCTATGAGGAAAACCTCATATATATATATATATGTGTGTGTGTGTGTGTGTGTATATATATGTATTTAAACAGTGTCTTAGAATAGTGTCTGGCACATGATAAGCATCACAGAGTGTTGACTGCTGCTACTAGTACTGTTATTATGAGAACCAACTGTTGAGAATAATCCTTCATATACTGGTTTATTCCACTGAAGATAAAGGAAACTAATAGAATGTTAGAAATCAGATTAAACACAGAAAGCCAATAAAATATACCAAGACAGAAGATGATGAGAGTGTAAAAGCATAGAAGAAAAAAATGGTTTTGTTTTTCTTATTCTTTTTCTTTTTTAAAGAAGGAAAGAGCCTAGAAATAGGACAAAAACTATTCATTGGCTATAGTGATATGGGGATCACTGGTGACCTTCATAAGTAAAATTTCAGGACAGTGGGCAGTGAGACTACGGTGAGAGAAGTCAGATGGATGTAAATTATAGAGTAAATGGGACGTGAGGAAATGGAAACAATACATGAAGATAACAATTTTGAAAAGCTCAGACATGAATTGGCTAAAGAAGATATGCAGGGATTAGGGGAGGAGGGAGGCTTTCATGTTACACGTATAGTTTTTAACATTTTCAGTTGGAGTTACTAGTCTAGAATGAGGCTGAATTTTGGCAAGAATCATTCATAAGGAGTAGATGGGTTGTAGAAAATGCAGTGCTGTGAAGTACTTGAGAAGATGAGGGAAAATGAAATGCTATCTGTAGTGCACATGGCCTTTTAACTTTCACTCCTGTAGTAAAAGGGAATACAAAGATCAACGCAAATGCTAATGAATTAATGGATTTGGCAGTGGACTATTTACTGACTTCTGTGTTCTTAATGAGCTATGAAGCACCTCACCAGCTCAGAGTGAAGGAAGTAGAGAGGATTGAGGTTAAGTAAAGCTTCTAAGAAAATAGTCCTTAAGGAGAATTAGAAAGAGCTTACTGTAAGTCAGAGCAATATTTCCAGTCTTGAAAATCCACTTGAAGCTGGTGATTATTAATTTATTGGAATATCAATTTGCCCTGCCACATGATTTTTTTCCAGCTACCTGGATATAAGTTACACAGAGGCAGAAGAGAGTGAGAGATAACAATGGAGGTTAAATAAAATAAGTATTTTTTTTTTACCTTTTTCTACTTCCCCGCTCCAACTCTGGGGAGCCTTCACAGACATGGCTGCCCTCCCAGCCTCCAGCAGCACTCTGTTATCAAAGAATTCAAAGAAATGGAACATAGGTTTCCAACTTATTAATTTAGCAAAATCAAAAATTATATATAATGTCTTCCGTTGGCAAAGATTTTTGCAATATAATTTGGTTCCATCTTTTGACAAGTAATTTGGCAATGTCTAGCAAGATAAAAATGTTAATAGCTTTTTACACATTAATTCTAATTCTGGAAGCTTATGCCAATAAATGATTTATAATCCAGAAAATTATTATATAAAGATGCTCATTGTCATGTCATTTGCAATAACAAAAAATTGGAAACACCTTTAATTGTTAACAATAGGAAAACAGTTTAGGAAATATCCACTTAGTAGAAAGTTACACAGTTACTATATTATAATTACAAGATGATGGAGCAAAATAGAATAATGCTTAATAAAGAAAGAATGAAGAAAATTGACCTACAATTGTGTCTTCCTATGACAGTAATTATGTAAACATATAATTATTTATTAAAACTTAAAACCAAAATAAAGTTTTAAAAGCTCTGTACCAGTAATGGGGATTTTATGTTTGTTTCAAAATATTTTTTTAACATAACTCTTATAATTTTGTTTTTTCTACTCCTTTTCTTAAGAATTTCTGATTATTACCTCATTTTTCATTCCATAATTTCAAGTAAAGTCAGCAATTTTATCATCAGAGAAGATTAGACTTATTTGACAGTTCATAACTCCAAGTTATTTGGTATAAAAAGACCATATACACTTGTAGGTGCTTTCAAAATAATATTTCAAGCATTTTTTTTTTTTGCTTAGTCTTTCCTAGTATGGAGATTAAGCAAACTACCTAAAATTGCTAGCCATTCTTTTTTCATTTTTCTCATTTTATTAATTTATCTTGCCCTTCACAGAAATGATAACAAATGAGTCTGCAGTTGATTCTGCCAATTTCTTAAATCCTCTATTATCCACATTATGAAATCATACTTATATGAATGCTTCCAGTATTTTCAGAGCTCTTTAGTTATTATATTTTAGCATCCTGTATGAAGTATCTTATGTAAGTGTAAAATTTAGACTCAACTTCTGGAAGCTTTTCATGTCTTAGTTCAAAAGTGAGAGATGCTTAATCCAGCCATATGATTAACAATTACTTGTATAGTAAGAAGCTCCTAAATTATTGTTTTATGGATACCTGGCAGTTTTCTTGCCATTTCTCAGAGGTTCTCTATTAAACACATTCTCTCTCTTTCTCTCTATCTCTCTCTCTCTCTCTCTCTCTCTCTCTCTCTCTCTCTCTATCTCTCTCTCACACACACACATTGTGATTAAAAGCACAGACTTTGACATTATGAAGTCTAAGGTTCAATTTCCAGTTCTGTAGTTTCTGGGCCACTTCACTTTAGGCAAGTAACCTAATGTCTCTGAACCTTGTTATTTTCATCTGTAAAATGGAGATTACAATTATATCAGACAATCATCAGAACATCCGTAATGATTTTAGAGTTTCAGAGTCAGGTACAAGCAGGCACTCAGTAAATGGCTAGTCCTTTTATTACTTTATTATTATTTAGGTCTTGGTTTTCCTGGAGTCTGTGAGTCCCCATAATGAAATGTAATTTCCAGTAGATTAACAACTGTTTTCACCAAAAATTTTAACTGAGTTCATTACTTTCTGTGCAACCCAGATTAGTTTTCTGCCTTTTTTTCTGTGCCGTCTGTAGGTGTTCAATAGATTTATTTAATAAATGTATGAATGCATGAACGCGTAGATGAATTTTTAAATGCTTCTTTTTGAGAAGGTAGAACAAATGTGACACTGTAAAACAGATAAGAAAATAGTCCATGGAAAAAATGGCAGAGTCACATATGTGCCCAGGGCCAGCCTAAGGAGAATTGCTTTTTTTTTTTTTTTTTTAAGGAAAAAAGTGTTGAATAGCTTATTTTAATTATTTTTAAAAGTTAAGTACAGGGGGCTTCCCTGGTGGCGCAGTGATTGAGAGTCAGCCTGCCGATGCCGGGGAAATGGGTTCGTGCCCTGGTCCGGGAAGATCCCACATGCCGCGGAGCGGCTGGGCCCGTGAGCCATGGCCGCTGAGCCTGCGCATCCGGAGCCTGTGCTCAGCAACGGAAGAAGCCACAACAGTGAGAGGCCCACGTACCGCAAAAAAAAAAAAAAAAAAAATATATATATATATATATATATTAAGTACAGGGACTTCCCTGGCGGTCCAGTGGTTAAGACTTCACCTTCCAATGCAGGGGATGTGGGTTCAATCCCAAGTTGGGGAGCTATGGTCCCACATGCCTCACAGCCAAGAAACCAAAACATAAAACAGAAGCAGTATTGTAACAAATTCAATAAAGACTTTAAAAAGTGGTCCACATCAAAAAAAAAAAGTTAAGTCCAAAAATTTGCTGATGATTTACATATTTAGCACCAATAAAATAATGTGAGATTAGCTGTACTAAAACAGAAGGTTGAGCTACATTCACATTAAGTGACATTATATAGTCTAAATTTATGGAAAACTTCTGAAATGGCTGATAAAAAGTAAGATGGTGAGTGACCTTTGAGCAGAAAAAGACAGAAAGAGAAATGGCCTTTTCTACATTCTATTGTGTCTCTAAGTAACATGCTTGGTAATCTAGCTACAAAGCAATATGTCATTTGGCTTTAGGCACCTCCTGTGATTTACCTTGTGAGGATCAGATTTTGCCATGGAGAGGATTTGTAAAAGTATCACACATTCCAGTACCATTGGCAATCACAGCTACCAAAAACTCCAATTTAAATTGAGGAATCTAATGTCAGATGATAGTATCATTTCCTTGTGGGTGTCTTGGGAAAAGATGGGTAGGACATGTATAAAAGTGAATACTTTAATACTGAAATAACAATTCATCATTTTGAAAATATAAAACACATTAAAGTTGTTATAGCATCATGCATTAATATTTCACTGTACTTTAGACATTGCCTACAATCAATGTTTTCTGCCCTTTGAAACAGAATCTTGCTTGTGGTATGCATTAATAATATAAAAGATTAAACACTGAAAAGAAATTCAGTCTTTAAAGACAATTTGCTTTGATTTATTCAGTGGGTTCTTCCAAAAAGTTAACACAAGAATTTTTGCTTGTTGAATTGGAGTTACAAATTATTTCAAATTTACTTAGTATTTTCTGTAATATCAGTATCAAGGAAGGTAAAGCAAATTTACATATTCATTAGGAAATACAGGGACATAATCTTAAAAAAAGAAAACACAGCGTTTTTATAGACTTTATTTTTTAGAAGTGTTTGAATTTTACAGAAAAATTGAGAAGATAGTATAAAGTGTTTCCATATACACTATACCCATTTCCCTCTATGATGATCCACTTATATTAGTATGTTACATTGTTACAATCAATTAACAAATATTGATACATTATAATTTACTATAGTCCATACATTAGTCCAGTTCCTTAGTCTTTACCTAATGTCCTTTTCTATTCCAGGATTTCATCCAAAACATCACATTACCTTTAGTTGCCATGTTTCCTTAGGCTTCTCTTGGGTTTGATAGCTTCTCGGGTTTTCCTTGGATGACCTTGACAATTTTGAGTAGTTAGGGTTTTGTAGGATGCCCACTACTAGAATTTGTTTGATGCATTTTTCATGATCATATTGGGATTATGTGTTTTGGGGACGAAGACCACAGAGTAGAAGGGTTATTTTGTCAGATCACATCAAGTGTACAAAGTATGAATATGCATTATGAATGCTGAGGTCGACTTTGATCACCAGGCTGAGGTAGTGTTTTTCAGGTTTCTCCATCGTAAGATTACTGTTTTCCCTTTTTCATACTGTACATTTTTGGAAGGAAGTCAATATGCTCAGCCCACAACTAAAGAATAGGGAGTTATGCTTAGGATGGAGTACTACATAAACTATTTGGAATTCTATTGCACTGGAGATTTATCTATTCTCCTGCATTTATTTATGTATCCAATTATTTATTTATATCAGAAGAACTCATGGATTTTTATTTTATACTTTGGGTTATAATCTAATTCTACTTTAGTTACATTGTTCCTCAAATTGCTCTAGTCCTGACCCTTGTGAACTCTTTTCAGTTGGCTCTTGTGCCACTCTGAGGTATCCCCATCCTATATATTTTTTTGGAACTTCCTTACTTTCTGACACTATAAGATGGTCTTGTCTATAAATCTTGTATATTTACTGCCCCAGTCCTAGAATCAGCTATTTCTTCAAGGATAACTAGGTCTTTTTAGTGGAGAACGGTATTAGACAGCAGGATCTGGGTGTGGGGTGTGCTAATTGCTGCTCGGATGTCATTGCTTCTAGATCTTCTCAGCTGACAGAGCAAAGAGATAATATGTGTGTACATGACCCATGTATAGGCACATATCTATAAGTATCTCTCTACATAACCATGTGTATTAAGGTAATATGAAGCAATATTAAGCTAACCATGAATGTATATTGATGTTTCCAACTTTAATCTGTTACCACATAGATCATCTTAGCCTCATCTCTTGCTTATCTTTAAATTTCAACTCCAGCAAAACACTTGGCTTTTAGAAGTATGAAAATCAAATTGTAGCAACTTTGGAAGCCACATCATCTAGTAGAATAATTCTTAAAGGGCAAGATGTATATCATCAAATATTAATTTACAGTCAGCAGTACTTTTTAACATCAAAAGTCCTCCAGACCTCTGC
Organism: Mesoplodon mirus; assembly: GCF_964341445.2. Taxonomy (NCBI): domain Eukaryota; kingdom Metazoa; phylum Chordata; class Mammalia; order Artiodactyla; family Ziphiidae; genus Mesoplodon; species Mesoplodon mirus. The sequence goes on along the minus strand of NW_028294976.1, from coordinate 137,748 downwards.
TTCCAAGAAGAAGAAGTAGCCCATTTCTCCCAGGTTCTCCCACTTAAAACTAAAACCCTGAACATAACAACAAACAAACATAGGAAGACACTGAAAGGTGGAAATGAGACGGCAGACTTAACTAGGGACTTTGGGACTTGAGGAATAACATGGTGATGAGTCCCCTGTGTTTCCTGTTACTTCCCATACATCCTGGAGAGGGTATTACAGGAACCCCCAATCAATAACCACCAACAGAACAACAGACAAAAAAGCTTCAGAAAAAAACACAAAACCCTGTTCCCCCTAGCCAAAGTATGAGGAAAGGGGTTGCTAAAGACAGAAGACCATTTGGGCAATAATATACACACTACTCGAGCCAAGTGCCAGTGGAATATACACACTACTCGAGCCAAGTGCCAGTGGAATATTGCACCCGTCCCCTATGTCCTGTCGTTTCAGTTGGGCCAAGCTAAGATTTGATCTTCCACACTACCCCACTCCTGCCCTCCAGAAGAGTCAGCGCTCTGATTCCCCATCAGGTTTGTTTCAGTGTGGTCCAGTGGTGAGCTGAGCCTCCACCCCTTTCCATTAGCAAACAGACTTTAAAAGGTGGTGCCTGGGCTTCCCTGGTGGCGCAGTGGTTGAGAATCTACCTGCCAATGCAGAGGACACAGGTTCGAGACCTGGTCTGGGAAGATCCCACGTGCCACGGAGCAGCTGGGCCCATGAGCCACAGCTACTGAGCCTGCGCTCCGCAACAAGAGAGGCCACAACAGTGAGAGGCCTGCACACCGCGATGAAGAGTGGCACCCGCTCGCCGCAACTAGAGAAAGCCCTTGCACAGGAATGAAGACCCAACACAGCCAAATAAATAAATAAATTTACTTATTAAAAAAAAAAGGTGGTGCCTGACAGGCTTGTTAACACTGGGCTGCCCTCACACAGTCGTGGGGTCCAATGGTGGGACATTGCATCCATCTCTCCCTGACATCAATAAGAATAGGATGTTACAGGTTGGAGAGAGTAGGCATCCCACTAACCCCCAACACATGATATCGGTGAGACCCAATGGGGTGCGGAATCCCCATAACCATCCTGAGGCAGTAAGACAGAATGAGATGGCACAAGCAGGGCTAGTTGGCAGTTCTCTTCCTCTTACCCTGGTGTCAGTGGGGCCAGCACGTAGCTGACCCTCTACCCACACCCGGCATCAACAAGAAGGAATGGAGTGGGAGGAAGGACAGCAAACACTTCACTTCTCCCCTCCCCTGGTGTCAAGAAATCTACTGGGGAGATGAACTTCCACTCCTACTAAAAAGCAACACAATGATATTAATGTTCCCACTTTTGGGGGGAAGGTGTCAGAAGGGCCAATAGGATAGCTGAACTTCTACTTGATCTGTCTTCAGTGAGGCAATGTAAGTGCCCACTTTTGCTGGGGTATCGTCAGTAGGGCCCAATGGAAATCTGTATGTAACCCCCCAGTCCTCATACTACGCCTCAAATAGGATGACTTCCTTCTAAAAAGTAATAATAAAATTAAATGGGATACAGAGTCATATAATAACTCACAATGTTTAGAATACAATGGAAAAATACTTATGACACCAAGAACCAGGAAATCACAGAATAAATGAGAAAAGACAATAAACATACACCAACACTGAGATAAAACATCTATTGAAATGATCAGACAAGGATTTTAAATAAGCTGTCACATAAATGCTTCAATTAGCAATTATGTGTTCCTTGACAGAAATGGGAAAAATAGAAAATGTAAACAAAGAACTAGAAGCTATAACAATAAAAACAAATGAGAACAGTAGAACTGAAAAATACAACAATCAAAAAACTTTGCTCAAAAAAAAAAAAAACTTTGCTCAAGAGTAGAGTGGGGATTACAAAGCATAGAATCATGAACTTAGAACAGATCAATACAACGTACCAAATGTACAGAGAAAAATAGACTGAGGGGTAAAGATGGGAGAAAGAACAGGATCTCAAGAACCTGTAAACAGTAACAAAAGCACTAACATTCATATCATCAAAGTTCCAGAATGAAAACAGAGAGCAAGTAGGACTGACAAAGTATTCAAAGAAATCATGGCTAAAAAGTTCCCAAAATTTTAGGAGACAAAAACACAAATTCAAGAATCTGAACAAACCCAAAGAGGAAAAACGCAAATATATCCATGCCAAGACGCGTCATAACTAAACTTCTGAAAAGTAGAGACAAAAAAAATCTCGAAAGTGGACAGGAAGTAACGATGCATTACTTATTCAGAAACACCAGTTCCAATGACAGCATATTTCTTGTCTAAAACTCTGGAGTCAGAAGCATTGACATAACATTTTTCAAGTGCTAAAAGAAAAGAATGCTCAGCCACAAATTCACACGTTTTATATCCACTTTCTTGTTCGACTTACATTAATGGACTACTAACTCATCTTTCTATATCCGGGACTGCCATCACCCTTCTCCAAAAATCTAGTCACACTATTTCCAGAGTGATCTTTCTGAAAATGAAACAAATTTTTCTTATAAAAATACCTGATTGTGTTATGAAACTTTTCTCTCTTCTAAGTTACCAGTTAAAATCCTTCAATGGATTCCCATCATTCTTGGAGTAAAATCTGACATGCAAACTCTCTTTGTCCTTTTGCGCTGCTGTAAGATTATGGTGCAGGTTGGGTGGCTCATAAACAACAGGCATTTTTTTCTCACAGTTCTGGGGGCTGCAAGTGCAAGAATAGGGTGACAGTATGGTCAGATGAGGGCCCTCTTCTGAGTCACAGACTTCTCATTGTAACCTCACATGGCAGAAGAGCTTCAGGAGCTCTGTGGGGTCTCTTTTATAAGAGCACTAATACCTTTATCATTTCCCAAAAGCCCCACCTACTACTACTATCACCTCCGGAAATTAAGATTTCAACATATAAATTTGGAGGGGAACACAAAGACTAGACCATAGCACTTACTATACATACATGGACCATTCATGGTCTGGCTTCTACCACCCTCTCCATTGTCTTCTTTTCTTACACTCCAGTGAGCACTTTTTTTTTTTGGGGGGGGGTACGTGGGCGTCTCCCTGTTGTGGCCTCTCCCGTAGCAGAGCACAGGCTCCGGACGTGCAGGCTCAGCAACCATGGCTCACGGGCTCAGCCACTCTGCGGCATGTGGGATCTTCCCGGACCAGGGCACGAACCCGTGTCCCCAGCATCGGCAGGCGTACTCTCAACCACTGCGCCACCAGGGAAGACCCAGTGACATTTCTTATACTGATTATGAATGGAACTCCTTTCTGGACTGATCCTTAACCATTCATTTTCTGGCAAACATGAATTTATCTTCTCTTTTCCTCAAAAATTCACCCTTCCTTCATGTTACATATCCATTTCAATTGCCTTCTACACGAAGCCCTACTGATATCCCCCATATACTACTGTCTACAGCATGAATTAAGGTCTTACCATGTCTTCCTATAGCACTCTGTAATAATTTTTATGGTAACTATGGACTTTCTTATTTGAGTGTCACAATACATTGACTTCTAGATGGCACGATAATGATTTTAGTAACAGTAACACTGGTGCCTAGTTTAACCCATGGCATACTTTAGGTGTTCAATAAATGTTTGTTGAATCAGTGAATGAATGAATGAATGGATGGTCAGTTTGAAATCTTAATCATGTTACTTTTCAAAAATCTGTTCAAAAGATACCCACGGTTTTCCAGAAGATTAGGGACTTAGGATCTTCAACTTGATTTAATAGAGGAAATTTTTACTCATACATCATGCTTAAATACCTCAAAGTAAAACCATTAACCCAGGAATTTAAGGTTACCATTTGGACTTGCAAGCCAATAATTAATATATCCTGCCCCCACTGTATTAGATGGTTTCAATGCTCCACTCATATCTCCCCAGCACTCATCATTCCAGTATATGCTGATAGACTCATGCTACCACCTGCAATTATCCACCTTAGGGCAGGCCAGAAATGTACAGGAGTTAATGTATCTGGGTGTAGCTTTCAACCAAGGACAGAGGGGACTGGAAGATAAGTAATTCAAGTTTCTCACCAGTTCTTGGGATAACTCTGAGACATGTTCTATAGAGTTTCACAGAACTCCCCTGAAGTACTGGCAGCAGTTCCCTGCAGGAGTAATTGATTCAGTAATGCACCTCTGTTGGCTTCCTTCCATGCCTCCATTCTCAATTCCCACTCCACTTCTGAGTGTTCTGGAAGCACCTCCCAGATGAACAGTTTGCATTCAAATTATTGCCTCAGGTTCTGCTTCTAGGGGAATTCAATTTATAGCCTCCTAACAATCCAGTGCTCCTTACAGAGCCATCACTGGTACAAGTACCAAGGCATGGCACATTATGTATCACTCCTCCTAAATCCTAATATTTTTAAATAGATAGGAAAGAGCATGACCTTGAAGAGAAAAATCGTTTATATGAGAATGGCCAATGGATAAAGGGAAGGAGAGAGATTGCCATTTGTTTTCCATTAATGATAGTGTGAAATTTATGGGCAGATGGTCTAACAGGTGTGACTATAATTTGAGGAGCCTGCTCCTTTGGTTACAGAAGACTGCTATTGTTATTATTATGGAAGCACAACCTCATGACTTTATTGCTTCACTTGATGTAGCCTTTTTCTTTACCCTTAAATCTTTCTACATCACTGAATTGCAGCCAATAGATTTATTTTCTCCCTATGGCTCCATCACAAAAAAAGACACACATGTGCACACGCACACACACACACACAGAGTTTTGTGTATGCCAGTGCTAGAAAAGACAAGCTCATGGTGCAGGTATGCAATGGATATTGTACATTACAGGTCTCTGTGAGATAGTCTTCTGCAGGTTCCTATGTTTATTTTATGAATAATTAACTTTAGTAAAGTTAATTTCCTGAAGATCTTGATGAAGACTGAAGAAAGGAAGTAAATTTTAAAGAAAAAGACTTAGAAACTTGCCCTTTTTGCCCTCTCTTTGTGTCTTAATGAACAAAGGATAACTGGGCCTTTTTTGAAGTCTTTGCTTGAGTTGAAGACACAAAATGCAACCTGTACTCTTATCATAATATGTTCAGTTTATGAGTACACAAACTTATAAACTGTGAATTTCCCTAAAGTTATTATACCATTTAGAAGATGTTTGCTGGGACGTTTACTTAAAACCAAACAATTGAGGTCTATATGTCCAAATAATTTCCTTCTCTCTTGCTGTCTCCATTTCAGTTTCCTGAGTTTCTGGGAAGGCCTGGTTTCCCCAAAGGAACGATTTCTGGTAGAAGTCTGAAGGTCTGACCCAAGAAAAATAATCCAGTATAGCCAATGAATTGAGGACAACAAGTTTTCCAATCAGGTAGGAACATTTAATCTCATACATTACAATGACCTTAAGTAAGGTGTGCTGATAGCTGGATATGATTTAACTTCTTGGAAAAAGATGCCTATATAACCTGCCCCACAAGGAAGCTGTTCTCAATTCCCTTAGTGGTTGTGGTGTTTATCAGAGAGTGCCTTGGGGGAAGATGAATACAATAACAGTATGATGCTCTTTTTATTTTCATTTTTAGCTCATTGTTGCCAAGTACACTTGGTGACCTTGGTGCCTGTGGTTTAATCCCAGGAGGTTAGACATATGAAAGAGCACATTAACCCTTTTTAGTATTTTCTCCCAATACAAATCATTTTTATAGGTTGTCTCCATGGACTTCTAGTTGCTTATCAAAATTAAGCATCAAGTCTTCTAAGTGAGCAATAGCCCCAGTCAGTGTGAGGAAATCAGCTTGGTTCTTATTGGGGCACATCTTCTTGGACTTGGCACAAAGTGAGTTCACATAGGGAGTTAGAAGGAGGAGAATGGGGCATGCGAAAGGGGAGTTCTCTGTTCTCATTTACCTATGCATGTTGAAACTCTACTAACAGTTTTATTTTCATTAGCAATTTGTGATAAAAACTTAGGGTAGGGCTTCCCTGGTGGCGCAGTGGTTGAGAGTCTGCCTGCCGATGCAGGGGACACGGGTTCGTGCCCCCGTCTGGGAAGATCCCACATACTGCGGAGCGGCTGGGCCCATGAGCCATGGCCACTGATCCTGCGCATCCAGAGCCTGTGCTCCGCAACGGGAGAGGCCACAACAGTGAGAGGCCCGCGTACCGCAAAAAAACTCAAAACTTACGGTAAAGGGAATAATGAAGCTGTCCCACTATATGGCACGACAAAAGATAGTAGTGACATCAAAATCAGGGCCTATCCATCTCATTTGCAGTTATATACTCAGTGTTTAGCATAGCATTTGATCCCTCATCAGTATTCAATAAGAAGATGCGTGTTGAATGACTTAAGGATGAATTAATGAATGAAAAAAGTTAATATGGTAGAAAATGCGTTTTAGCCTTGTATTTTCGTGTGTTGCCTTCTGTATTTCAAAACCCAGAACAGTAACTGACACATAGAATATAAGCAGTAAAATTTGTTGAAAGAATGAATGAGTCCCCACAATTCTAAGAATAATTTTAAGACCAACACAGACCCCATATCTGCCAAGGTCTATGACAGAAGTATCCAGAGAAGAAAGCCTGATCTCAGCTAGTGGTAGAGCTGACAGAATTTATCTAGTTTTAATAATTTACAGCTCATCCCATTACATTTAGGCATAGTGCCTACATGAGCCATACAATTAAATGTTGACTGAAAAAAAATGCACAACCTAAAAGTTGAGAATTATGTTTTATTTGGAGGACATACTGAGGACTTAAATCAGGAGACAGCCTCTCAGATAGCTCTGAGGGACTGTTCTGAAGAGGTAAGGGAGGGCACAGGATATTTAGGGGTTCTTGTAAAAAAAAAAAAAACTCGGTAGTTGGAACATCAACATCTAGCTCCCCCAAGGTAGACTGCATTGTGTTCCCCTTCCCTCGGCCTACCCTGGGGCACCCTGAAGGGCCTACGGGTCTGAGTGTGGCCCAGCAAGCCCAGGGGAGCCGGCGGGTCCTCAGAGTTCTTGTCCTGAAACTGGCGCTGACGCGACGGGGCCACGAGTCTCTAGACACTTACTGCCGTTAAACGAATGCAGAACTGCGACTAAGGCCTCAGGGAACCTGCTTCACGCCTACCCTTCTGGATGCCAAATCAAGACCTTACGTTGAGGCTAGGGCCCCCGTTGAGATTCCTCTTAGCTCTAGAGCAGGGCAGGAAGAGCTCCCACCCAGGACCTGGAAGCACCCTCTTTCTTTCGAGAAAACTCTTTTTTTTCTCAGAGCCATGCCTGCAGGGACTAGAAACACGGCAACAACAGTGTTTTTCAGGTTTTTTCCGGCTGCAAGAATGGAGCTTTCAAAATGGGAAAACCAGGCTTTTCACTATAGACGCCATGTCTAGATTGACACGCAGCCTAAATACGTGTGTTTTCTAACAAGTAAAAGAGACACAAGCTACCCACTGTGACCTAAACTGAATCAACTTTTTAAAGCAGGGTGTTCTGCGACTAGCGAACTGCCTCAATGAAGGAATGCCTTCGGTCGGCTGAGGGGCCTGTGTATCTTCCAATATCCGGCAGTGTTACATGAAGAACTGTTCCTTAGTTGAAGTTGTACTGCAAACTGAATTTCCCCTTGAGGTATGGTGACTTCACATATGAGGTCCGAGGAAGAATTGCCTTCCTCCCCTTTGAAGTCCCAAACCACTCCACCCAACATCTTTGTCTTTAGTTGAAAGTGGTATTTAAGGTGAGGATTTCAGCCATTTGAGAGATTTACTGAGTTCTCCTGGGTCTCTTCCATGTATACATATTATTAAATTTTGTTTGATTTTCTCCTGTTAATCTTAATCTGTCTCATGTCAATTTAATTCCTAGACTAACCAGAAAAATCTAGAAGGGTACAGGAAACTTTCTTCCTGCCCAACAGGCATTATAGTGCAGGGCACATTGCCTGCCTTTGAAAGCATCTGAACTTCTACACATTGAGAACCCTCTCCTTTCCATGCCCCTTTACCATAGGCATAAAGATTTCTGTGCACATCGAGGCTGAGAAGAACTCCTGAGTCCATCATTGTTTCTCCAGGCAGTCATGAAGACTGTCAGAGAGGAAGAACTTTTCCTCTGCCCTTCTGCAGGCAAATGGAGTAGGGGGTCCCCAAAGAAAAAGAATCAAATATAACTTTTTGACATAAGAGAAGCCATTTTAAGCCTAAATCATTTGTGATCTCAGCCTGGTCATGATGCTTGTTCTTGAACAGGTCTCAGTAATTAATGATCTTGTGAAATAAAATTGTCCCTTACCATCTGGTTCTATAAGAATAAAGTCACTAGCCACTGTAGTCTCTGACCTTGACAAAAAAGTAATCACTTGATCTAAAAGAGAACTGGAAATTTTTCTTTGAGCCAAATTTGAGGATTATAACCTGGGAAGAGCATCTCAGAAAACTCTGAAAACTGTTCTGCCCATTAGAAACCCAGGGAGGTGTATAAGTTTTTTTTGAGACAGAGGGCTGTACATCAAATGACATTTTATTGAACGTTTACATAATTCAGATCTAAGTGCCATCCTGCTGGTCATGTAACCCCTTACAAGGTCAAGAAGAAATGTTAGCTCTTAAGGAGGGAGTTGTCTTGTTGATGTTAGGAGAATGTTGCTCTTTATGGTTGAGCAAGTGTCCCTGCCTATGGGGGAGGTTTGGTCAATGTATAATGCAGATGCACAGTGCACAGTGTGGGGAGAGAGGAGACCAAAGGGCAGAGAAGAATTTATGTTTAAATTTCTCTTGTCTTGCCATAAAATATAAATTTTGTTTCACAACCTTCAACACACCCCGAATGGAATTCAGGACTGAGATCAGGAATGAGGTGGTCTATGCTCTGAGAAAACCCGGCAGAACAGGCCTTCAGATAGTTCAATATTTTCAGAAGATTTTATGAGCCCAGTTTCTTTTATCTTCTCATATCTAGAAAAGCACTAAAATCATTAATGGAGGCATCTGCTCCTTGTGACTAGCAGCCACCATTTCGTGACTAGCAGCAAATTTCTGCCAAAATGTGTCCCTGATTACATGTGTCCCCCTTCACCAAAATCACATACATGCTGACCTTCCCCCTAACTCTTTCGAGCAGTTCCTCAGAGCTATCTGAGAGGCTGTTTCCTTGGCTATAGTCCTCATTTTGCCCCAAATGAAACTTAACTCACAACTCTCAGTTTGTGCTTTTTTTTTTTCAGCTGACAGTTTAAAACTTTCCCAATTTGGCTGTTCAAGGAGCCACCGTTTTGGGAAAATCCCTGCTGTTCTCCTTACTTGCTGCAAGAATAAACCCTTCCTTCTCCTGCCCTTTGGCTTGGTTGTGTCTTTTGGCTCAACAAAAGAAGTGTTTCAGGTAACACTTTGAGCTGGTCTAAGAATTAAATTGACATGAGACTGATTACAGGAGAAAATAAAACAAAAGTTTAATAATATGTATATCTAGGAGTCATTTTTGGCCTAAGCCGTTTTGCAATCTAAGCCTGCCCAGGATGCTTGCCGTTGAAAGGGTCTCAGTAATTAATGATCTTAAGGGAACAAAATAATGCAGAATCAAAGGACTGTTTTCAGGTCAAAGAAGTAACAATAACAAAGATAATTATAAAGACTCCCAGTTCTCTTTCAATGGTAAAGATTAGCCTGATCAACTGGGAACATAAGGAATGATGATATTGACCTTTTCTGACCCTCATGACTTCAGTCCACTAAAGCTTGGACTCTGTGGACCACCCAAACCCCTTCATGAATATGCATATACCCTTAGCTTAAAAATTCCCCCATTTTGCTGTTCAGGAAGACACTGCTTTGGGAAAGACCCCCGGTGTTCTCTTTACTTGCTGCAAGTAACAAATCCTTTCTTCTCCCAATCTTTGTTTTTGTTGTGCCTTTCAGCTTGACGCCCACCAAGAGGCAAACCCAGGTTTTTGGGTAACATTAGCTCTTTGGCGGGCAATGAAAATGACATAAGGCAGATTAACAAGAGAAAATTAAATTATTATGTGCACATGGGGAATTCACGTAAGTATGAAGAATTCCAAAAACAGCAAGACAAGGTGACATATATATATTCTTGACTAAAGAGAAGTGAAGCTGAGCAGGACCCTGTGGCGCTCCTGGGCACTAAAGTCTTTCTGTGTCCCCCATTTCTTGTTTGCAGGGACTAGGCTTCAGCCTCCACAACCTTCCCTGAATTCCAAAGGGTAGGGTCAAATAGTTGCTAATCAGGGAAGCGAGATGCTGCAGAGGCAAGGGAGGAACTGTCAAGAAACAATAGTGCAGCTTTGGGACAAGATCCTGGTTCTGCCTCAAGGGAAACATAAAACAATAACTTTGAGCTCTTCTACAGAACTCAAACCCCCAACAAATGGAAGATGTTAACTACTTGATGAAGCATCCTTCATTCTAGAGAGAAGGTCACAGTTTGATAACCTTGAGAAGCATAGAAGCTCATCAGGAGACCACCTGAGGCCAGATTAAAGGATTGCAGGCCCTGAACACACCATAATCCTTATCAGCAACCCTGACCTTGAACCATTGCTATAAAACTCCTCACCAAATCCCCCCAGGTTGGGACACACAGTTTTGAGGGCATTAGCCTGCTGTGTCCCCCTTTGCCTGGCAATGCAATAAACCTATTCTTTTCTACTTCACCCAAACTCTGCCACCGAATTCGATTCCATACCAGTGCACAGAGGCCAAATTTCGGCATCAGAAGGAGGTATGGGCATGAAATTTCAAGGGGAAGTAAGGTAATTCACAGGAAGTTAAAAAGAGTTAATGTTTGGTAAACAAATGTTTGCTGATCTATCCAAAGACAATGAGACAGAGAGATAATTTTTTTTTTTTTTTTTTTTTGCGGTACGCATGCCTCTCACTGTTGTGGCCTCTCCCCTTGCGGAGCACAGGTTCCAGACGCACAGGCCCAGCAGCCATGGCTCATGGGCCCAGCCGCTCCGCAGCACGTGGTATCTTCCCGGACCGGGGCACGAACCCGTGTCCCCGGCATCGGCAGGTGGACTCTCAACCACTGCGCCACCAGGGAAGCCCCACAGAGAGGATTTTGATCAAATGGGCTTTTCAATGTTCCTCCTGTTCTACCACACCTAGTATTATACTACATTTATCTCTAGTGATAGCTTCTTCCTGGGACAGGCCTCCTGTCTTAAATTATTTTAGGCAATAAGGGGGAAGTTCAAAGGCTTTTCCTGAGTCTTTTGGGCCTTGATTGTTTTCAGCTCAAAATAATCCACATGCCATAGTGGCACATCTTGTGGTGGCCTGCACTTAGACCCATTGGCTCCCACGTGCAAATGAGAACCATGCAATGACTCAGGGAGAGTCCTGAGCACATTATTCAGATAGACACCAACATGATGCAATTTTTCTTCAGTGTGTTCAGTGAGAGAAGCAATACAAGAGGCACTGCCCTTTTACTTTGGGGGAGGTTGAAAGTCCCTTCTTGGAAAGGAAAAATAAGTACTTTTAGAGCATTTAGAAAACCTAAAACCTGTGACTCAATTTTTTTAAGTGCAGAGTTAATTTTACCCAAATGTGTTTTCTTAAAAATTGCAACCAGTCAAGATCAGTATCTTCAAGGGGTGCATCAGTTGTGATATTTGCTGACTTTACACTGTTCTGAAATTGAGGATACCTTCCCTCTACTCAGTTAATGTTTATTTTTTTTTAACTTTTAAAACTGTTTTAAGTAGGAGATCTTTTACTGGAGCCTGAGGATTGATAATGTTAACCACTGTGACACTGCTCTGTTACCTCACATCAACCAATCAAAGAATTGTGCAGGAGCTGATCACATACCCTGTGATTCCCCTCTCTCATCTGGTATTTAAAAATGCTTTCATAAAACCCATCAGGAAAGGGGGTTCAGGTGTTTTGAGCACTACCTGACCTGAACTCCCTGCCTGGCACCTGCAATAAACGCTGCACTTTCCTTCGCCATAACCTGGTGTCAGTAGATTTGCTTTACTGCACATGAGAGAGCAGACCCACGTTTTTTCATCAACATATTTATATATATTATTATATATTGTAGGCAGTGGAGATATTTTACTTCTTTCCTATTGTGCTGTTTTATTTTTTAACTGAGTTAACCATGAAAGTCAATTTTTGTTGATAGAGGAGCAAAGGTACAAATTAATTAGCTATAGTTAAAAATTTAACGCTTTCAAAATGCTTGTTATTTATAATGAGGTTTATTTAACAGAATTAGGAAATAATTCTGTATTTAAATGGTTCGATTGTGATTGTGGAACATGAAACTGGTAGTCCACAGGACATATACTAAATTTTCACCCTTAGTGATACTATATTTGTACCATCCATGTCAAGCTAAAATGTTGTTTTTCAACAACCTTTAGCAAACATATCTTAGTTTTATTATTCAGAGGGAATATAGGAGCTCAATTTGATATAGGGAACTTGAGCATTCCATCAACATGAATTTGAAGAATACACTAAGAATATCTTATACATTACATCGGGGTAGTGAATTACTGGTAATTATTTAGGGAATTCTTTTGAAAAATATAGTCACCAGGGGCCAATAATTGAATTCTATTGAAATATAGAGATAGATATTAATAAGAATGGAAAATCATATTTTCATTTTATATTGCCCATATCTTCATTTTATTTGTAGGTTTTGAAAGTTTGCAAGAGAAAGATATCAGAATTTATACTTCATTCAGCAGAATCCCTTGGACCAAATGATCACACACTCAGAATACATAAGTGGAGACATTACTGACTGTGGCCCAGGAGACAAGGACAAGACCTAGAAAAGACACAGTAAATAATGGAGGGAAAAAAGATTGGAATAGACAGGCATTTCTCTTAATGAAAAATGTTAACAGTAGAATCCTTGAGGGAGAATCTTTGAAAACATTGGATTTCTATAACAATAAAAAATTGAGTCCCAAAGTACAATGAGAAATAACAATAATGAATAAATAGGATAAAGAAATTATATGTTAACTGGCATATATTCCAGGCGATGATCAGACTCCTGCAGAAACATGGGCTTTCTGGCCTTTAATTCCCCTTGGGAAGAACTGCAGCGGCCCTGTCCCCAGCTTTCAGCCATCAACTCCAGAGGCAGAGTCCTGGCCCTCAAGTCAGGCTGCCTCACTGACTTGAATGCCCATGGAAAAGGGAACATTGATCCTGACCTGAGACACAGCCCTCAGATGTTTGTAAGCTGGAAAGTCTGCATCAGACTTCCTCCTTGCATCTCTCTAGGGTGAACTAGGGAAAACAAAACGTCACAAAACCCTTTCCCACAGAAGAAGTCTGGGAAAAAACACATGACAATCTTGGCCTTGGTGCCAGGTGAGGCTGATATCACTAGAGCACACCTTCTCCTGGGTTTGGTACCAGAATCCAGGGCCCTGGTGGGAGGACCTGGGCTCTGCCCTGGGTTCCATGGACACAGACAAGCAAGTGTGATCTCAGCAACCTTCAAGGACCCAGATGTGAGAAAGAGGCAATGAAGACACGATGGCTGCTTCAGGGTGGCTTGGTGTCAGCCTAGAACAGCTGGACTTCATAAGGAATAACACACTGTGGAGGGAAATAATAAAGAATTTATAATAGGAACAGAAAATAGTTTTATCTGAGCCAAGCTGAGGGCTATAATGTGGGAGGCAGCCCCTCAAAATGCTCTAAGGAACTTCTCCACTGAAGCATGGTAGTCTTATACTTTATCAGAACAAAGAACATACATCAAACATGACAGGGGTCTATTCCTTAAAGATTTCAAAAGGGACAGATTGAGGATATATATAGTGAGACAGTAGGGTCCTGGCACGTGGGAAAGGAACCTCATCTTCGAGAGGGTGTTAACATGGGCATCATAAGAAGGGAGTCATTTATCCTTCTTTTTGAATCAGACATTTCTTTTCCTTAATGGTTAAAGCAGATGTGCTGTGTGTGTTTGACAGGCTCTTTCAGTTCACACAAAGTTTACACTGAACCATGTATAAGCCTAAATGACTTCCCCATACCTCATTACGTGAAAAGTTTCTCCCTCAACACTATAATTTGGGGCTTGACTAATCTTGGAGATAAACCAGACCCATAATACCCTCAGCTCTCTAGGCCTCTCCACCTGCAGATCCTGCTGTATCCTCCCCCCAGAGCACAGCACCACAAGAGGGTGTCAGGTGAGGTGTTGGAGACTCAGAGAATTGACTCCCGAAAGTGTTTCTGTTTTCCAAGATAAATAACAATACAGTTTGGATTCTAAAAATCATCCAAATAAGTGAAAAAAAAATGCTAGACCAACAGTGAATCACAGCGTTTTTCATAAGATAAATGAATGTTATATAATGAAAGAGTAAATAGAGCCCAGAGGCTTTAATATGTAAAATTAAAATGGAGTTCAGTAGTGTTTAAAACACATCCAAAGGTCATATTTATGAGCTGCACGTCCAGCTGTATTCCACAAGAATTTAGGCAAATGCATGAAAGATGAGTTATGAGTAAAGCACTATACCCAAACTGTGGGTGTGGGGAAACTCATCCTAGCAAGCACTTTGTGCAGAACTAATACATTGCAACCATATCAGGTTTCAAAACTGATACTTTCTGCAACTAAAAAGGCAGAAATTAGCTAAATAAGCTACCTATCCCCCCTCTGTCCTTCAGTTATTAATTGACTCCTATTTCTTCCTCTCTTATCTATTTTTTAAATTCCAATTTCAAATGCCAAAATATCCAGCTATTATATATGTTATTGTTCTCTTAATTTAGTCTCTACACAGCCTGAAATTTCTTTTTAATTTCCCTATTATATAATTAGTTTTATATTCATCAATTATGTGATATTTCCAGCAGGTACTGAGATTTTATGCTCCAAATATATGCCCTTCCATACTTTAAGGCACATAAATATACTTTATACATTTACATCAATTTAAAAAGTAATCTATTGAGTGCAAATTCTGTCTTCAGCATTTTGTTGGGGTCAGCAGTGGGGAGAGAAAATGTAGAAGAAGGAAAAGACATGGCTTATTGTTCTCAAAAGAAGTTACAGAGAAACCTCTGACTTCCTTATCAAAAGGAGGCCCATTTCTTTTTCAATGTCTTTTTTAAAATTTTTTTAAAATTAATTTATTTATTTAGGGCTGCATTGGGTTTTCGTTGCTGCATGTGGGCTTTCTCTAGTTGTGGCAAGCGGGGGATTCTCTTTGCTGCGGTGTGAGGGCTTCTCATTGTGGTGGCTCCTCTTGTTGCACAGCACGGGCTCTAGGCTCATGGGCTTCAGTAGTTGTAACATGCTGGATCCGTAGTTGTGGCTCGCGGACTTAGTTGCTCCACGACATGTGGGATCTTCCTGGACCAGGGCTTGAACCCGTGTCCCCTGCACTGGCAGGCAGATTCTTAACCACTGTGCCACCAGGGAAGCCCTCAATGTCTTTTCTATTGACTTCAAATCTATCGGGCTTTAAAATTATTTGTGTGTGTGTGCTCATATTCTGACTGTCTCTCATAGCAGATTGTGAGTTCTGTGAAAGTGAGGCAGGAGATAGATGGGCCCCAGGGTAAGCAGCAGGAGTTCATTCCCTCTGGACAGAAACTCCAAAATATCAATAACAGTGCAATCGAGAAAGGAGGCTGTGCCCTGCCCAGATAAGAGATAAAAGACTAGATGTTCCTCATTCTCGTAGTCAAGGAGACCTTCCCAGCTACACATGTGCAGAAAGGTTCCTTGGAGGTCAAAAAGGGAGAGGGCACCACCCCATATTAAGTGATGTCAACTACCCATAGGCCTCTTCGCTAGAATCCATCTTGGCTAAGAGATGCACATGAACACGGGAGGAACCTGAGGTATACCAAATATGGACTCAGAACCAGGCAAAGCAAGATGATTGGTCAAAGGAAACCTGGAAGAAATTCCCCATAAAAGTGATTCAAACTACCAAGTGAGCGCAACTCTCTCTCTGAGCCCACCCATGTGTCTAGCCACATGTATTCTTTGTCCTCCTAATAAACACTTTACTTGTTTCAGTACTTTCCATGTCTGTGGAAATTCATTTCTACACAGCAGACAGGCCAGGATCTTGTCACTGGCCACTAGTCCCTGGTGGTCTAGTGGCTAGGATTTAGTGCTTTCACCGCCCTGGCCTGACTTCAATCTCTGGCCAGGAACCAAAATCCTGCTTCAAGCAGCTGCAGGCTGAGGCCACCTGAGATGAAAACAGGGGCAATGTTTATCTTGTTTAAGATCATGTCTTGTTAAAAAACAAAGTTCAACTGAGTACATTTGAAAATCTGATTGGCCTTATTTGATGCTTTATGAATTGGGCAGCATCTCATCTAGTAAATAGAAGGGCACTTTGAGAAGTTATACAGAGTGGAAGGTTTTTATAGAAAGGAGGGTGGGCAAGAAAGTCATTAGCAAAAGAAAAAAAGGTTATTTGGGACCAGTACTATCTTCTCTTTGTAGGGAAGGGAAGCCTTGAGTTTATCATGCAGATTGCCTCTTCTTCTTGGTTTGGGGGAGATGGAGAGGGCCCCTGTGATAGATTACCACATTGGTGCTGACCAGAAAATTCCAGATTTCAGAATTAAGATAACATTTCTGGTGAAGGTCGAAATTGCAAGTAGGTTAGGCATTAAATATATGCGTGGTATCGTGGGCTTCAGCACAAATGAAACCATTTTGTGTCAGTGGTTTTCCTCCTTAATAGTCCCTAATGCAGAACTAGCAGAAACACAACAAAGATTTGTGAAAAAGGAAATGAGTGCCTAACTCAATTGGTCAACTGGTGTAAAGAATGTGGCATAAGAATAAAAAGATCTAGAGAGCAGATGAAAGAAGCTTTTGTTTATATTTGTAAAAGGAATGTCTTCTGTGTTTTCAAATTACTGCCAATCTAATCAGCAATGTTGATGTGACTTAAAAATGATGCTTTTTGAGAGGTTAGAGAAAGGAAAAACAAGAAAAAAATAAGGATGTTTGGCATTCTGGATGTTGGCTAAATGGCAATTTAATCACTAAGAACATATTTTATTCTATTGTCATGATATATATGTAATATATGTAAACATATATTTATATGTCATACATAATATATATTTCCTTTTAATCACCCCTTTTGGGGTACAATTTACATACAACTAATAGCACTCATGTTAAGTGTATAGCACAGTTAGATAAATTTTGACAAATATGTACATTTGTGTAATCACTACCACAATCATGATACAGAAAATTTCCATTACCCAGAAAGTTTCCTTAGGCTGCTTTGTGGTCAATCCTCACCTTCCTACAAAAGTGATATGATGATTTGCTTTCAGTGACTATAGTTTTCCCATTCTCAAATTTCCATAACTAGAATCTAACAGTGTGTATTTGGTTCCTGTTTTCTTTCACTCAGCATGTTTTGAGATTCATCCATGTTATGTATATTAATATTTCATTCCCCTTTATTGCTGATGTGAATTACTCTTTCACTTGATGATGAACATTTGAGCTGTTTACAGTTTGCAGCCTTAACCTTTATGAAACCATCGGGATTTCCATTAGAATTCTTTAATTTCTTACCCAATTCAATGGTATGATTTGAAAGTTATCAGAAACCTGCACTTGTCAGAAAGTCTTTAGTATGAATCTTCCTGAAGATGAAGCATTTTTGCAAAAGCATCTATGAATGATAAAAAGACTTTAAAAGACACAGTTAAAGAGCTGGTTAAAATGCAATTGACAAAAAAATGTGTTTACTTCTGTAACATACAAATTTGACATATTCAAATTTTAGAAATTTTATTTAATTTCATATAACATAAGAATATCTATATTAATGATATTTAGTATAATCTAAATGTATAACCTAAAATGTTGGAGATACATTTATCTCTAATCAATTGACAGTGCCTCCCATAACATACCAAATAATCCTAATTAGTTTGATATCTCTCTTTGAGATGACTTAGGGGTCCTCTGAAACATCCCAAAACTATCAAGAGGTCAAAATATCTTTCATTAGGATTCTATCCTTGAGAAGTTTATCCAAAATGTTAAAAAGTTTCAAGACACTTGGTCAAATAGCATTACAGATCACTGTGAAACAATGTGTATCCATTTAACCAAAGTTACAATGAAAGATTTTAAAAGCAAATAGAGAAAGTTATAACAGATTATTTAAAAGGTAAAGAAAATTTACAATCTGTAATCAAAAGCAAATCAATATTCCAAGAAAACTTTTTTCTCTTAACAGAGAGAGAAAAAAATTTTAAGTTTTTGTACCACTTTACTTTTAATCTTAAAATTCATTTACTCAATTAAATTCATTCTAATCTTAGTGAGTCCTGACAACACATAGAATTTCTTTCTAAAGATTACTTTTTCCCCAGAAATCTACAACTTTCTATATTCATATTAACTTGCCCTTTATTTTATTTCCTCTTTAGAAATAACCAGCTTTAAGACAAAATTACTTCCTTTTTCTTTAACAAAATAAATTCCTATTCTTCATACCTTCTTTTAATGAAAACACACACCCTATTATCCTGTATACGAAAATGTTCTCATTATTTCTAGTGGCTTTAATTACATATTTAATTAGAATTCTCAAGTCTTAAAAACCTAAATTCCTAGTGAAAATTAAGAAGTAAGCAATTATGAGCTGTTCTTTACATTAGCATTCTGTAGATTGGCAAATTTATAAATAAATGCTATTTATTATTTCTAAAAATATGTACTTTCTTATGGAAAATGTCTCAGTGTGACACCAAACATATTTATTAATAGTCTTAAATATCTTTACTTTCTCTGTAAAAGGAAGCCAATGTTTAGTAATTAATAGTTCAGTATATCATTTTATTTGGAAAAGACCTCGATATTCAATGAATTCTCATCATTTAGCTTAATTTAGTTAAACTCTAAAATTTCAAGTTACTAAAACTTCCAGAAAAGCTATTTTTAAGTAGACATTCCTAAAACATAATTATTCCCAGAGTTCACCTAAAAACTCTTGTCTCATTTACTTCTATTTTATTCACTTGTTCTCAAAAATTATGTTTAGATTACCCAAGAAAACTTTATGAGACATTAGACCAAGTCAGCCATTATCCCAAATTGAATATTGAATATTTTTCAGATCACATGAACCTGAAATTCATTCAAGTTAGTTTCTTTTATATTTCTGAGAATTTCTGTAAGTGCTTAATTTCCTTTAAGTCAATTAAATAGAGCTCATTTACAAACTAACTTTGATAATACCATCCAAAGGAAAAGAGATATATTTATAATGTACACATGGACATACATACATTCCAGACAAACAGAGATCTCACAGTTTTCCTGCCTGAGTTTTAAAAGGACTCTTCTCCCTTTTTCCCCCTCAGTCTCAGGAATTGGCAATGGTATAGACAAGAGTGAGTGAGAGTACATTAGAGCCCAGGGTAGAACATTTACATTTCAAAGGCACAGGGAGAAAAATGTAAGTTCCTCCTAGTAAGATTTGTTTCCTTCTGGTCAGAAGAGTGAAGAGATACTTTTAACAAGCCAGCTTTTTCATATGCAAAAACAAGATTTAGAATGTCAAAAAGTGCCCCATCTGGGGCATTATTCTCCAGAGCCTAAAGAATACTGTGACCACATGATTTTTAGAAAGATATCACCTTCTCCTTTTCATGGGTATGAGCCCATGAAACTAAGAGCTAAGAATTTCCCAATTCTGCAAAATACACCGTAGGGAATATAAGATGAAACAGAGCTCTGATTACCCATTCTCAGTTGTTTATGGCTGGTAATCTTAAAATCTCAAACAAACAAACAAATGCAGTCTCTCAGGGTTTCAAACTCCTCAGCCCAAAAGGGAAAATCCCAACAAATGTTTAGCCACTGACAGACCCAGATGGCTAAGAGAATGAATACCCTGGTATTATCACACACAAGTTCCACTACTTACTAGAGAAATCTCAACCAGCAAAGCATGTATCTTTTTCCCTTTACCACAGAAATCAAAAGTGCCATGGGCCAATGATGCCTGCTCAGTGGAAAGTGTTCAGGGCCATCTCTGAGACAAAGGTGCTCAAGCAGCTGCTGAGTCGTATCCATGAGCTGTCACTGGTCAGGGGCCAGTGTGCTATGGTTGAGATGCCCACTAGGGTTGGTGGCCCCTTCATGGTTGCCAAAATTATTGCCAAACCAAACACAGATTCACTGACCCAATGCAGAGCAAAGCCAATCTACTGATACCAGTTGTGGTGAAGGAATGTACAGTGTTTATTTGCAGGATGTGAAGCAAGGATAACAAGCAGCTAATGCTCAAAAGACCCAAACTCCCTGAAGACTTTTGGGCAAGTGTTTCTAAAGACAACATTAGGAGTGAGGGTCTCAGGGTGAATTATCAGTTCATGGACATTCTTTTGATTAGTTGGTGGAGAAGTGACAGGGTGATGTTTTGGGAACCTTAATCATCAGCCTTCTTGTTCCAACCAGTCTGGGACCTACATGCTTGTGATCAGCATGTAGTCAAATCCTCCATCAGGTGGAGAGCCTTAGTGTCTACAGAAAACGCTCAAGTGTCGTGGTCCATACGTGGGTTGGAAAAGAATTTCCAGACACAAGGCAGAATGTAAAGAAGATAGAATTTATTAGAGGAGAGTGTCTCTGCCAGAACAGCAGGCTGACTTCCTAGTAGTCTGGGGGAGTGGACCCCAAACATGTGCTATTGATCAGTTTTTATAGCCAGAAAACAAAGGAATGCTCAAGGTGAAAATTTCTTTTACTAATTGGTCGAGGCACATATACTTTCCTTCTATAGAGTGGCAGTGGGACAGGGAAGATGCCTTTTCTTATTTGGGACAGGTCTCATCGCCCAGCTGGGCTCAGGAATTTCATAACCATCACAACATCGTGGGGAGGGCAATTAAGGGTCTGATAAGGGGTGTAACACTGACACTTTTTCAGAGAGCGTTGTCCTTTGTCCTTGAAGCACCATTGTCCTTGGAGCACCACATCAAGGATATGTGTCAGACTGTTATCTATATCCCTTGAGGAGAAAGGGATAGAGACAACACTGTTTTTCAATCTATTGTTACTTTTCTTGCTTGACTGCTTTTCCTTTGTTTCTGAATTTGGTCAGTTCTATAATCATTAACTGCTCTTTGGAAATCAAGGGGGGCCTAGGAGACTAAAGCTTTGTTCTACAAACAAGAAGCAGGGAACACTGGGAGTCTGTCACTGGGAAGGCCCCACAGGATCCTACTCAGTTTCACAATCATGAATAAAGTTGTTTCTATGAACGTTCATGTACAAATTTTCTGTGGACATATTTTTCTCATTTAAATTCCTAGGGGGTGAAATTAGGGGGTTGTATTAATGCCGAACTGTTTTCCAAAGTAGTACATCATTTCACATTTTCTTCAGGAATGTATGAGACTTCTGGTTGTTCTCCATCCTTACTAACATTTGATGCTATCAATCTTTTTAATTTTAGTCATTCTAGTAGATGTGAAGTTATTTGCATTGTGGTTTTAATTTTTCTTTGATGACTAATAATGCTGAACATTTTAAAATGTTGCTTATTTACCATTCATGTGTCTTCTTTGGTTAAGTGTCTTATTAAATTTTTGGCCCAATTTAAATTAAATTGTTTGTCTACTTAGTAGTGTTTTAGTAAAAGCTGGAGAAGAAGCAAGTTTGGCTGGATTACAGAAAACAAGGGGGAGAGTGGTAGGAATGAGGCCAAGAGAGACATGGGAGAAGGGGAGAACAGATCAAAAAGGACTTTGAGGCCTTGGTGAGAACTTTGGATTTATTGTAATTAAATTGAATTCACTGGATGATTTTGAGTATAGAGTGGCACAATCAGGCTTAAATTTTAAGGGACCACTTTGGCAGCTCTGAGAACAGGCCAGAGGAATGGGAGTAAACACAGGATAGACTAGGAGGTTATTGCAGCAGTCAGAAAGAGAGAAACTGGTTAGCTGCAGTACTGAATGACCTTTCCCCTCACTCTTGTTCCTGAGATTCCAAACTGCACAATTTCAGATGTGGAAGACTGAGAAATTTCCTGGATTTTCTCAACAGAATATTGACTTACTCAAGGCCTTTAAGTGGAACACACTCTACTGAGGGTTGAGAGAAGGCTGACAATAGTGGCTTGCTTAGCTTAACTCCGTGGTTATGGTTGTTAGTTGTGGTTGCAATATTATGGTTGTGTGACTCTTTGGTTAGTATTCACTTTCTCCATCTTGGAATATACGTTTGATGAGGATGGAAAAATGATCTCTGTTTTTAACTCACCACTGTAGCTTCAGTTTGAGCACAGTGCCTGCCAATTAGCATTTAGTCAATGGGTTTTTCTGTAGGGGAAAATTGTATGTGTGAGGGAGAGAGAGAAGAGGGGCAGAAACAGAGAGGGGAAGAGACAGACATAGGGACAGGGGAACAAGTCCATATTGCAAAAGAACAGGACAATATTTTCTGTGAGTAGAATGCTCAGAGCCTGTGTACTGTGTTCTTTTCTACTTTCTCAGGTTAGATTTATCACTTCATAAATTTTCTTTATCTTATCCAAAATGAACCTACATTTTTTTTTCCTTATACGTATAAAGAAAAAGATTTTTTTGGGGGAAAATTCTTAATGTCTCACTACAATTCAAGTACCATACATGTCTCTTTCTATTATTTGTATATCTTGAAAATATACCAGCATTATTGTCTAACAAAAAGGAGGCACTAAATAAAAGTTTTTCTTTGAAACATTGGTACAATAAATTATAAGAGACAGGAGCCATGTTTTCACAGCTCTGTTTCTTGAGCACCCAGCCCAGTGGTATTGTGGAGATGGAATAACAATCACCATGAGCACAGGTCACTGCTGACAAAGGGACTTGCTTTCTCTCTAAACCATTTGACTTTGTTGGTGCCCAGGGCAGGATGCTCCAAAATATGCCTCAGTGGAATATTACTTTGAATTAATGTTACTGAAGAAATGACTGATGCAAGAGAGACACACTGACCTTCCTATCTGTCTCCATGAAAGCAGGAAATTAATATCTCATGTGAATGCTGCCCTCCCTGTACCAGGAGGTAGAAAGACATCATTAGCACCAGAGATAGGGAATGCAGGGTCAAGAAGGCTGTATAAACCTTGTTACTTCTTTAACTCAAGAAGGTTGGCAGGGACATTTCTTCCTCCTCAACAGCTGACAAGACAACCAGGAGGCTGGCTAAACCCTGCTTCCCACCACAAGACTGCTGCAGCTGAGAGATCCTAGGACACATGACAAAGGCCAGCAGAAGGTAAAATTTCTTATCTCCTCAACTTCCCAGGCCTGTAAGGTCTGGTGGGCGGGAAAGTGCTTAAGAGTCTCCTTTTCTCTATCTCTAAATTTAGATTAGCAGAAGAAAATACTTATCAAGCAAGATCCTTGTGACATAGAAAATCTGGTTTTTGGAAATGAGTAATCTCGTCTCAGTTTTTCTTAATCCTTTCCTCCCAAAGATAGTCACTGTTTATCTTTGTCTCTGTCTCCTGAGTCATGTTTCATAAGAAGAAAGAACCATAGGGCAGAATACAGGCTTAGGCCCTATAAGCCTGCTGTTTGAGACAGCCTCACAGACTGGTGAGTTACCAGTTCTCTCCAGTCCAGTGCCTACTAAGACAAACTTTGCTGTCAGTCCTCTATATAAAAACTGGATGAGATTTTTCCTTCTGTATTTTTCTCTGTCCTGAGAGTTTGGCTTTTTGTCCAGTGAGAATATTCTCTCTGGTCTCCACCATCTGGATGGTGTATTTACTGGGGTGCATCTGGTAACCAGTTGAATTGACTGGGGTTCTGAGACAAAAAGTTATAAACAGCACACTCTAGTCTTGTTGTGCCAGCTGTCAGAGGAGTTTGTCCTAAGGGGACCCAGTCCATAAGGGGCCTTTGTTGTTTCAACCTTCATTACCTTGTAAGTGTTGGAAAAGTCCCATTCCAGCAGCATATGCCTGATGTCACAGATTAGTAGGTTTGGGATCAGAGGTGCCTCAAATTCCCAGGAGAGACCAGGGACACAGTTTGCATTATACCACCCTTACTGCCTGTGCAATGAAGGCCTTTGCTTTCTTAGATTATCCTTGGAAATGAATTTTCACATTATAGGGGCTATACCATCCGTGCCTTCTCCATCTGAAAGTATGCTTATTTCATCCATGGTAACGATTTATTCTAAGCCTGAAAAGTTACCTCTGGGTCGTTCCATAAAAAGCCTTACTGATTTGAGTCACTATTTGAAATTAATGAAAGGTCTTACTCCTCAATGGCCAGATGATGGCTCCTTTAAATTTGCTGTATTTAAAAGATTACCTTTTTGAGAGCTCTCATCATGAACAGCTGTCATATTGGTATTTATGGAAGGATCAAATTGAAAGGAAAAATAATGTATAACAGCTAGCCTTAGGGAATCATTATTAAGATGAAATAACAGAAATTAGACTTAAAATAAAGATCCAACGTGAATTCCCCTTTTTAAGAAAAATTTTAAAAATTGCCCCATCTTCTCAGCAATTCCTTAGGCCCTCCTACAAATAATTAGGAAAAGATCAGTTGGAAGCTAATATTCAAGAGCTAATAGAACCAATTATCTTTGTCTTCCAAATCTCTACAAAACCAGAAATGCAACTTAGGAACAAGTCAAGGCCCATTTATCTTCACCAACCCTGAAACCTATTCCTCTCAAATTCTTGTAGATATTATAAAAGTTGAGGATAATTGGAGCAAAATTGTCCTGTACTTAAGAAGAAAAAGTTTTTAAAATAATAATTACCCTGAGACTTATGATAATAGAAAAATACACCCCAAAACTCACAGAAGAAAATTTACATTTTTTTCTCTGTCCCTTAAAGTTATAAATCTTACCATGTCTCTGAAATGTAAACACAGCCACATTGCCTGAGACTGAGCCCAGATTATCGCAATTGTTAGAACCTGAAACTAAAATTTAAAGAAAAAAAAGGAAAGAGGTGTTTTTTTTAAACAAAAACCACCAAAAAAACCCTCTCTTGCTCAAACTCTAAATCACAGTCTCCTTAAAATTGTTTATCAAGGGCAAGTACACTTAAAGGGCAAGAAGACTTAAAAGTCTTCTCCATAACTAATAAAAGACTGTAGCTATCTGAGTGAGTAAACTTAATTTATTCCAACAAGCAATGTAAAAATTCTCAAAAATATAACAAAAACGAGTACAAATATTTTTCAAATTCACATGATCTTGGATAATTTTTGGTAAGTAAAATGTAGTTCAGGTTTAATGGCTTAATTAATACAGACATATCTTAAGAGTTATCAGCATTAAGTATAATAGCTTTATGCTAGGTAGTTTTACTAAAAGTCAAATAAGCTCATGTTATCTCTTTTACAAAATTTCTCAGAAAACAGTAATAATAATAATAATTTAAGATGATGGCTAACACTACTTTAACATCTTATGAAATTGTCATGAGTAATCTGAGTGATTGTTAAGAACAAATTAATTAAATAGACATAAGATAAGAATTCTTTTAGGTAAACTTTTTTTAGCAATAATTGTTTTTGCTATGTCAACTTAATAGTTTTCTAAATGTCTTTGATAAATTGTACCCTTAGAGTTTAGCTAAGCTAAATTAAATGAATTGAATGTCTAGATCATTTCCAACTAAGACAAAATACTGAAATATTAATTGCTGAACGAGTCTAAGTTTACCTACTTTTGACCTCTTATTACGCACTAAATATGTTTGGTTCTATTAGTAAACATGTCTTGTGCTTCATTAAAAGCTTGTACTATGAAGTAGAATATGTTTCTAGAAATTATGAAATGTATTTATGTTTGCCAAGCCACAAAATACTTACACAGTTAATAATTTTTAACTTTATCTTTACAAAAAAATTAAAGCTTCAAAGGATTAAGAATTGTAAATAATATATGTGGTTAAAGCTACTAGGAATTATAAGGAAATTAGAATATGTTTTGGGGTAAGAAAAAGTGTAAGCTATGGAGACGTTTTTGTTCATGTAAAAACTTTGTTAAGTGATTTTTGTCCTAAAGCTGGTAACTTCTAAATGGGAAAGAGAACAAGAGATAAATCAAAATGGGCAGAGAAAGTTGTAAGAGGTTTGTTAAAAAGGAATCTTTAGAAAGGAATTTTATGTGTAGTCAGGTCTAAGATTGGAATGAATTTAATAAAGTGATTGAGTTTTAATATCCAAAGTAAGCTGGTAGAAAATTAAAATTTGTTTTTTCTCTCTTTTTGCAAAATTTTCTTAATTATTGGTCTGCTCTTAATGAGAAATTGTAAACAAAGACATTTTTTTACATTTAATGTAATCTGTCTAGCAAAACAAATATTGTACATTTTGTCTTGATGAGTCTTTGATAATTTTGAAGAAAAACTGAGTGCTTTCAACATTAAAAGAGCTAAGTCTTTTTACACTATTTAACTATCTGTATTTACATGTGAATCTTTGTCACTTTGATTAAATTGATAACTAAATATTAATTCACAGTGACATATGATCATATTTGACAAAGTGTTTTAAAACATTTTTATTTTTGAAAAAGTAGATTTTCCCCTAAGTCAAATTCTAAATGAAGTCTTATTGACCTGGAAATAATGTTCAGGTTTTCCAGAGGCCCCTTGGAACACCCTCAAAGATTTGTTTTATCTTATTAGAAAAGAGAGCAATGAAACTCATTAGGCTTATTTGGTATGTTACTTATGTGGGAAGCATTGCTAACTAAATGATCATAAACTCTAGGTTATATCATAAGGGTGAATGTTATTAATATAAATGTTCTAGAAAGTATATGAAATTCCTAAAATTGGATATGTCCTAGTATAATGTTATCAGTCATAATTCTAGTTATTATCTTAAATGTTTTGTGTCACAGAGATAAATTTTCTTGTCAATTCCATTAGAATGAATCAAATTTTTAGTAATGGATATTTGTCTTTTATTACTTAGACAATGGTTTTACTCAGATGCTTTTACAAAAGCTTCCTGAAAATGTGTTTCATGTTCAGAGAAATTCATGGAAAAGGATCTAACAAGTATTCTAGAACACAAGTTTCTGATGAATTTCAAATCATTACACTGAACTAAGAATGTACAAAACGCTAATGGAGAAATTGACGGTTTCATAAAACTTCTAACAAAAGATCAAACAAAACAAGAATTAATTACATGGGACTAAGTAAACTGAAGAAGATGGTTATAATATTTTATGATTTTAAAAATAAATTTATTTAGTTTATTTATTTTTGGCTGCATTGGGTCTTTGTTGCTATGTGTGGGCTTTCTCTAGTTGCAGCGAATGGCAGCTACTCTTCGTTGTGGTGCGTGGGCTTCTCATTGCAGTGGCTTCTCTTGTTGTAGAGCATGGGCTCTAGGTGCATGGGCTTCAGTAGTTGTGGCTCGTGGGCTTTAGTAGTTGTGGCTCATGGGCTCTAGAATACAGGCTCAGTAGTTGTGGCACGTGGGCTTAGTTGCTCTGCGGCATGTGGGATCTTCCTGGACCAGGGTTTGAACCCATGTCCCCTGCACTGCCAGGCAGATTCTTAAACACTGTGCCACCAGGAAAGCCCCATTTTATGATTTTTTTTTCGTGGTACGCGGGCCTCTCACTGTTGTGGCCTCTCCCGTTGTGGAGCACAGGCTCCGGATGCGCAGGCTCAGCGGCTGTGGCTCACAGGCCCAGCCGCTCCATGGCATGTGGGATCCTCCCAGACCGGGGCATGAACCCGTGTCCCCTGCATCACAGGCAGACTCTCAACCACTGCACCACCAGGGAAGCCCTATGCTATTTAAATTTGAAACATTGCTGGTTTTATTTTTTTTTAAGTTTTGTTTCTCCAAATGTAGGAAAATTTGTTTTTCTCTCTTAAGCATAGAGCAGTTTGGTAAATTATACCCTGGTAAGCAAAATTGAATCATTTGTCTTTTTCTCCCTACCCGATTCCTCCAGAATTCAGAAGCTTTCAGTGAACATTTTTATTTTCTTGGCAATATAGTTATTTGCATAATTTCAATAAGAATCTGTTCTCCTTATAATAGCACATAATTGCAAACATTGATTATATTACTAAAGTTTTGCCTAGAATGTCATATTTGAGAGAGATATACATAAACTTAGGTTTGACCAAACAGCTTTAAGAAACTAAGGTTGACTTCATGGAGCCAATAAAGCCCCTTGGGAAAATAGTGTGGTACCTTGCTTAGAGTTCCCAGCAGCCTTACTAGTTGAGTAAGGAAGGTCACTTCCTGGCAAATGCAAGAACCTCAGAATAATTGGGGGACATTGAGGAGAAGAATTCACCCAAATCTATAGATGTCAAATGATTGGCTTGGCTTCTTAGCCTCAAGGGACTATTAAAAGTTTAATCTGGAGATTCCTTATAAAAAGTTCCAGCAAAGCAGATTTAAAAGAGCCTATATGGGAGATTTCCCTCTAACCCTGGAGATATTCTGCAGAGATAGTGGTTGACCAGAGGTAAAGCCTGAAGTCCTTCATGAATTTCAATCAAAATTGAACTTTAAGAAGCCAGAACTCCTCACAGTGACATTCAGGAGAGAGGGTAGAGACAAAGATGGCAGAGTAGAAGGAAGTGAGCTCACCTCCTCTCATGAAACCACCCAAATCACAACGAACTGCTGAACAACCATCAACAAAAAAGACTTGAACATACAAAAAAGACACTCTACATCCAAAGACAAAGAAGAAACTACAACTAGATGGTAGGAGGGGTGCTTTCATGATATAATCAAATCTCATACCTGCTGGGTGGGCGACCCAGAAAGTGGAAAATAATCATCATATCACAGAGGTTCTCCCAGAGGAGTGAGAGCTCTGAGACCCATGTGAGGCTCCTCAGCCTGGGGACATGGCAATGAGAGGAGGAGATCCCAGAGCATTTGATCTTGAAGGCCAGTGGGACTTGAGGGCAGGAGCTGCACAGGATTGGGGGAAAGAGACTCCACTTTTGGAGGGTGCACACAAGGTTTCATGTGTACTGGGACCCAGGGCAAACCAGTAACTCCATAAAAGCCTGGGCCAGACCTACCTGAGGGTCTTGGAGGGTCTCCTGGGGAGGAAGAAGTTGGCTGTGGCTCACTGTGGGGGCAAGAACACTGGTGGCAGAGAACCAAGGGAATATTTTTTGGTGTGAGCTCTCCTGGAGGTCACCATTTGGGCACTGAGACCTGGCCCCACCCAATAGCCTGCAGTCTCCATTCTGGGATGCCTCAGGGCAAACAACCAACAGGGTGGGAACACAGACCCTCCCATGAGCAGACAGGCTGCCTAAAGTTATTCTGATCGCACAGCCGCCTCTAAACACCACTTGACACAGCCCTCCCCACCAGAGGGAGAAGACCCAGCTCCACCCACCAGTGGGCAGGCACCAGTCCCTACCATCAGGAAGACTGCACAAGCTCCTGGACCAACCTCACCCATCAGGGGGCAGGCACCAGAAGTGAGAGGAGCCATGATCCTGCAGCCTGAGGAAAGGAGGCTACAAACACAGAAGGCAGAGAAATGTGTTCCAGATGAAGGAACATCATCAAACTCCAAAAGAACAACTAAGTGAAGTGGAGATAGGCAATCTTCCTGAAAAAGAATTCAGAGTAATGATAGTAAAGATGATACAAGTAACTGGAAAAAGAATGGAGGCACAGACCAAGAACATAGATGAAATTTTTAACAAAGAGCTAGAAGTTTTAAAAAACAAAGAGAGACAAACAATAACAGAAATGAAAAATACTCTACAAATAATCAATAGCAGAATAAATGAGGCAGAAGAATAAATAAGTGAGCTGGTAGACAGATTGGTGAGATTTAGAACCGAATACAGAAAAACAATGAAAACAAATGAGGACAGTCTAAGAGACCTCTGGGACAACATTAAATGTGCCAACATTCACATTATAGGGGTCCCAGAAGGAGAAGAGAGAGACAGAGGGGCTGAAAAAATATTTGAAGAGATAATAGCCAAAAACTTCCCTAACATGGAAAAGGAACAGTCACTCAAGTCCAGGAAGCACAGAGAGTCAAATACAGGACAAACCCAAAGAGGAACATGCCAACACACATGAATCAAATGGACAAAAATTAAAGACAAAGAAAACATTAAAAGCAACAAGAGAAAAACAACAAATAACATATAAGGAAACCCCAGTAAGGTTATCAGCTGATTTTTTCAGCAGAATCTCTGCAGGCCAGAAGGGAGTGGCCCAATATATTTACAGTGATGAAAGGCAAAAACCTACGACCAAAAATACTCTACCCAGCAAGGCTCTTATTCAGACCTGACAGAGAAATCAAAAGCTTTATAGACAAACAAAAGCTAAGAGAATTCAGCACCATCAAACCAGCTTTACAACAAATGCTAAAGGAACTTCTCTAGATGAAAAAGAAAATGCCACAACCTGAAAAAAAGAAAATTATGAATGGGAAAGCTCACCATTAAAGGCAAACATACAGTAAAGGTAGGAAATCATCCACTCACAAATATGATATCAAAACAAGCAATCATGAGAGGAGGAGAGTACAAATGCAGGATATTGGAAATGCATTTGAAATTAAGAGACCAGCAACTTAAGGCAACTTTTCATATATATATATATATATATATATATATATATATATATATATATATATATATATATATATATATATACATATACATATATACATATATATATATATGTATATATATATATATAAATATACATATATGTATATATACACACACACACACACTATGCTATATCAAAACCTCATGGGAAATGCAAACCAGAAATCTACAATAGATACACAAAGAAAAAGCAACCCAAATGCAACACTAAAGATGGTCATCAAACCACAAGGGAAGAGAACAAAAGAGGAAGGGAAGAAAAAAGAGCTACAAAAACAAACCCAAAACAATGAACAAAATGACAATAAGAACATACATATTGATAATTACATTAAAAGTAAATAGATTAAATGCTCCAACCAAAAGACATAGACTGGCTGAACAGATACAAAAGCAAGAACCATATATATGCTGCCTACTAGAAACTCACTTTAGATCTAGCCACCCACACAGACTGAAAGTGAGAGGGTAAAAGAAAGGTATTCCATACAAATGGAAATCAAAGGAAAGCCAGAGTAGCAATAGTCATATCAGACAAAATAGACTCTAAAATAAAGACTGTAACAAGGACCAAGAAGGACACTGCATAATGATCAAGGAATCAATCCAAGAAGAAGATACAACAATTGTAAATATATATTCACCCAACATAGGAGCACCTCAATATATAAGGCAAATGCTAATAGCCATAAAAGGAGAAATTGACAGTAACACAATAGTATTGTGGGATGTTAACACCCCACTTTCATCAATGCACAGATCATCCAGACAAAATCAATATGAAAACACAGGCCTTGAATGACACATTAGACCAGAAGGACTTAATTGATATTTAGAGAGCATTCCATCTGAAAGCAGCAGAATACACATTCTCCTCAAGTGCACAAGAAACATTCTCCAGGATAGATCACACGCTGGGCCACAAAGTGAGCCTTGGTAAATTTAAGAAAATTGAAATCATATGAAGCACCTATTCCAAACACAATGCTATGAGATTAGAAATCAACTACAAGAAAAAAAAACTGTAAAAAACACAAATACATGGAGGCTAAACAATATGCTATAAGCAACCAATGTATCACTGAAGAAATCAAAGCAAAAATTAAAAAATACCTACAAATGAAAACAAAAACACGAAGATCCAAAACTTATGGGATGCAGCAGAAGCATTTCTAAGAGGGAAGTTTATAGTGATAAAATCTTACCTCAGGAAACAAGAAAAATCTCAAATAAACAACCTAACCTTATACGTAAAGCAACTAGACAAAGGAGAACAAACAAAACCCAAATTTATTAGAAGGAAAGAAATCATATAGATCAGAGCAGAAATAAATGAGAGACAAAGAAAACAGTAGGAAAGATCAATGAAACTAGAAGCTGGTTCTTTGAAAAGATAAACAAAATTGATAAACCATTAGCCAGCATCATCAAGAAAAAAATGGGGAGAGCTCAAAGCGATAAAATTAGAAATACAAAAGAAGTTACAATGGACACCACAGAAATACAAAATCTCATAAGAGACTACTACCAGAAACTATATGCCTGTAAAATGCACAACCTAGAAGAAATGGACAAATTCTTAGAAAGGTACAACCTTTGAAGACTGAACCAGAAAGAAATAGAAAATATGAACAGACAAATCACAAGTCCTGAAATTGAAACTGTGATGAAGAAACTCCAACAGGGCATCCCTGGTGGCGCAGTTGTTAAGAAAACACCTGCCAATGCAGGGGACATGGGTTCGAACCCTGGTCCAGGAAGATCCCACATGTCACAGAGCAACTAAGCCTGCTCTCTAGAGCCCACGAACCACAGCTGCTGAGCCTGCATGCCACAACTACTGAAGCTCACATGCCTAGATCCCATGCTCTGCAACAAGAGAACCACCGCAATGAGTAGCCCATGCACCGCAATGAAGAGTAGCCCCCGCTTGCCACAACTAAAAAAAGAAAGCCTACATACAACAACAAACACCCAATGCAGCCAAAAATAAATAAATAAATAAATTTATTTTAAAAAATTTATTAAAATTTATTTTTAAAAAAGAAACTCCCAACAAACAAAAGTCCAAGATCAGATGGCTTCAAAGGTGAATTCTATCAAGCATTTAGAGAACACTAAACACCTGTTCTTCTGAAACTATTCCATAAAATTTCAGAAGAAGAAACATTCCCAAACTCATCCTATGAGGCCATAATCACCCTGATACCAAAACCAAACAAAGGTACTACAAAAAAAAAAAAATAAGTCAATATCACTGATGAACATAGACTCAAAACTCATTTACAAAATACTAGCAAAGTGAATCCAACAACACATTTAAAGGCTCAGACACCATGATCAAGTGGGATTTATCCCAAGGATGCAAGGATTTTTCAATCTCCACATATCAATCAGTGTGATACACCACATCAATGAATTCAGTAAAGTCACAGAATACAAAATTAATACACAGAAATCACTTTCATTCCTATACACTAAAAACAAAAGATCAGAAAGAGGAATTATGGAAGGAATCCCATTTACCATCACATCAAAAAGAAAAAAATACCTATGAATAAATCTACCTAAGGAGACAAAAGACCTGTACTCTGAAAACTCTAAGATGCTGATGAAAGAAATCGAAAGTGACACAAACAGATGGAGAGATATACCATGTGCTTGGATTGGAAGAATCAATACTGTCAAAATGACTATATTACTTAAGGCAATCTACAGATTCAATGCAATCCCTATTAAATTACCAGTGGAATTTTTTTTAAGATTTTTTTCATGTGGACCATTTTTAAAGTCTTTATTGAATTTGTTACAATATTGCTTCTGTTTTATGTTTTTGTTTTTGTTTTTTTTAGGTTTTTTTTTTTTTTTGGTTGCATTGCATGTGGGATCCCAACTCCCTGACCAGGGATTGAACCTGCATCCTCCTCATTGGAAGGTGAAGTCCCAACCACCGGACCGCCAGGGAAGCCCGCACCAATGGCATTTTTCACAGAACTAGAACAGAAAATTTTAAAATTTGTATAGAAACACAAACCCCCAAATAGCCAAAGCATACTATGAAAGCAAAATGGAGCTGGAGGAATCAGGCTCACTGTCTTCAGACTATATTACAAAGCTACAGTAATCAGTATGGTACTTGCACAAAAACAGAAATATAGATCAATGGAACAGAATAGAAAGCCCAGAAATAAACCCACACAACTATGGTCAATTAATCTATGTCAAAGGAGGCAGGAATATACAATGGAGAAAAGACAGTCTCTTCAATAAGTGGTACTGGGAAAACTGGACAGCTACATGTAAAAAAATGAAATTAGAACAATTTTCTAACACCACAGACAAAAATAAACTCAAAATGCATTAAAGACCTAAATGTAAGACTGGATATTATAAAACTCTTAGAGGAAAATCCAGGCAGAACACTCTTTCACAGCAGCAATATCTTTTTGGATCCACCTCCTAGAGGAAAGAAAACAAAAACTAAAATAAACAAATGGGACCTATTCAAACTTAAAAGCTTTTGCACAACAAAGGAAACCATAAACAAAACAAAAAGACAACCTACAGAATGGAAGAAAATATTTGCAAATGATGAGACTGACAATGGAATAATCTCCAAAGTATACAAATAGCTCATGCAGCTCAATATCAAAAAAGCAAACAACCCAATCAAAAAATGGACAGAAGATCTAAATAGACATTTCTCCAAAGAAGACATACTGATGGGCAAAAAGCACATGAAAATCTGCTCAACATCGCTAATTATTAGAGAAATGCAAATCAAAACTACAATGAGGTATCACCTCACACCAGTCAGAGTAACCATCATCAAAACGTCTACAAACTGTAGACTACCAAAATGTTGGAGAGGGTGTGGAGAAAAGGAGTCCTCCTACACTGTTGGTGGGAATGTAAATTGGTTCAACCACTATGGAGAATATTATGGGATTCCTTAAAAAACTAAAAATAGAAGTACCATATGATCCAGCAATCCTACTCTTAGGCATGTATCTGGAGAAAATTATACTTCCAAAAGAGACATGCACCCCAGTGTTCAGTGCAGCACTATTCACAATAACCAGGATATGAAAGCAATTTAAATGTCCATTGACAGATGAATGGATAAAGAAGATGTGGTACATATATACAATGGAATATTACTCAGCCATAAAAATGAATGAAATAATGCCATTTGCAGTAACATGAACTGATGTAGAGATTATCATACTAAGTGAAGTAATTCAGAGAAAGACAAATATCATATGATATAACTTATCTGTGGAATCTGAAAAAATGATACAAATGCACTTAATTACAAAAGAGAAACAGACTCACAGACTTAAAAAACAAACTTCTGGTTACTAAAGGGAAAAGGTATGGGGAGGGATAAATTAGGAGTTTGGATTCACATATACACACTACTATATATAAAATAGATAATCAACAAGACCCTACTGTATAGCAAAGGGAACTCTACTCACTATTCTGTAATAACCTATATGGCAAAAGAATCTGAAAAAGACTGGATATATGTATATGTATAACTGAATCATTTTGCTGTACACCTGAAACTAATTCAACATTGTAAATCAACTATACTTCAATATAAAATTAAAATTAAATTGAAAAAAAAAGAGATTAACAAAAGAAGTGTCTTCCAATGCAAGGATCAGATCAAAGAACATGAATGGAATATTCCTACTGGGACGATTAGGAGGATAACACATCCTTGGTAGGTGCAGAGCCTGTTCACTTATCCTCTGACTTTCCTTGTTCCCTTTCTCTACTACATCCAATTAAGCAGATAAAAACTTTGAGAAAGCTGCCTCTTCCTTCACCAGTGCCAAGAAGGACAAACTCCAAGAGCCATTTGTCTGTCTTTCTGTCTTCCTCTGATGTTGCTTCTTCATGTTTGAGCTATTGGGAGGAGAGAGAGGCAATAAATTCTCTTAATAAAAGCAAAAAATAAAAATAAAAAATAAGCCTATATGGTCTGTCACGATCCTTGCTATACTTATATAAATAAGACCAAGTTTATTGAATCTAGACTTATTTTGCAAACAAATTTGTCTTAATTTGGCTATCTTTGATAGAAATGAGGGCGATTTTAGAGAGAAAAATTATCTTTCGATAGAAACCAAAATACGTATTGTGGATATTAGATTCTAGTGCTATTAATTTTCCTTGAAGTTTTGTTAATTACCTGAAAACTGGACAGTGTCCTGAATTTTTCTAGTTTCCTCCACTCTCCGACTACAACTCTCCAAACTAGTGTTTCCAAATTTTCTCCCACCCTTTTAACTTGGAATCATTGAAACTAAAACTGCCTTTTTTTCTGAAGTCCTGCATACTGAAGGTAGATATCTTAATATAAACTTCAGAGAAATCTCCACAGCAGCTCATGTTTAGACAGTCTTCTTCATTCCTGTTGCTATATGGACCACTCAGAAAGTTTACCTGAACATCTGATGGACATTCAAACTACAAAAGATGCTTTAACCCTGACATTTAGAGATCTTCTCAACTGTCTACCCTCAGAACTCAAAAACTGGTATGAAATTTGCCTCCATTATTAACCATTGTTTTTTTGTCTCCATAGCAATGCCTCTTATTCAATACCTGATTGCTTGTACAGTAAGCTTAACTTCTACTTGGAAATACTGCTTTGGAAGAGAAAATTAAGGTAAAATGATCATATGGATGGACTCTAATCCAATATGACTTGTATCTTTATAAGGGGGGAACACTAGAACACAGACATGCACAGACTGAGGGGCAACCATGTGAGGACACAGCAAGAAGGTAGCCATCAAAGGAGAGAGACCTCAAAGAAACTAAACTTGATACTTTGATCTTGGACTTCTAGCCTCTAGAGCTATGAGAAAATATATTTTTGTTGTTTAAGCCACCTAGTAGCTAGTGTGGTATTTTGTTATGGCAGCCCTAGCAAACAAATACAATCACTATTAGGGAAAAAAAAATCATGTGCTTTGTTATTCCAGTAGAATGATTTTAACACTGATTACCTCTTACCTTGAGATTATAAAAAACAGTGATAAACATTACTGTAGAGTATATATGACTTGTGTCCTATGAAACAAAGGTAGTTAACAAACACCTCTCAGCTGTAGATGATGCCATGTGTTCATCTGATCAGCAAGAGGACATGAGTGGAAGGGAGAACCTTTTCTGCTTCAGACAAGCAACTTCCTGGGTTACCCTGAGTATGACAAAGAGGGCCATTGCTTGGGGACCAGGTCTCCAAGCAGTCACAACAGGCCTCAGGAACCCACAAGAAAATTGTGAAGGAAGACTATTACTAGCCAGGCCCATATGAATCTTTTCCTCCCATCACTGCTCTTTTGTGAAAACTTCTTCCAAATACACATTTTTGTCCCAAAATATCATGTTGGATGCTTGCTACTAGGAGCAAATTTTTCTAGCATCTCTGTTGGATGAATTTTCACACTTGCAAAATCACTCAGAAAAGAGTTCATCCTCCCAACACCTCCCCTGCACCAGTGTCCCCCTAAACAACATCTGACCACAATATGAAGGAACTTACCTCCCAGGTAAACAGGTGCTTGAATGTAATTTAATTATCTCTGCATCCTCTCCCTGGTCTCCCTGTGAAATCTAGTCACCTCTTTGCATTAAAGCATTTCTGTGAGAAGCCCTGTAAGGTGCTGGCTATTCTCAAATCTGTCCTGCTGGTTTCTCTGAAGTGCCTAGAAGCTGTCCTCTCCACACACAAACTGTTCTGACAAACTTCATTGGAATGATTTGGATTTTAATTCTCAATTTGCTTCTGTTCCTAAGCCTTAAGGCTTTTTTTTTTTTTACCAATTCAGGAAAAAGCATCATTAAAAAAAAGACAAGGTTGGGCTTCCCTGGTGGCACAGTGGTTGAGAGTCCACCTGCCGATGCAGGGGACACGGGTTCGTGCCCCGGTCCGGGAAGATCCCACATGCCGCGGAGCGGCTGGACCCGTGAGCCATGACCGCTGAGCCGGCGTGTCTGGAGCCTGTGCTCTGCAACGGGAGAGGCCACAACAGTGAGAGGCCTGCGTACCAAAAAAAAAAAAAAAAAAAAAAAAAAAAGACAAGGCTACTCGCAGATCTAACATGCTAAGCTTTAACTTAGTACGTTCTTAGGACTGATGTTTTCCAAGGAACAAACTTTCTTGTTTCCTGTGCAATAATAAAGGTTTGTTATAAAAGTTAAGTACAAAAAGTGAGAAAAAATAAAAATAGTGGTATCTTCACTGTTGAGTTCTTAACATATTTTCTGATCCATGTAAAAAGAGAAAAATTGGCAAAATGAGTACCAACATTTTTAAAAATAAGAATTAAGCCTAAATCCCTGGATTTACCAATTTTATAAAATAAGAAAGTAACATTTTATAAAATACAATTTTATGAAATATGATTTTATAAAATTTGTTTAGCTAAGTAACAAATGATTTGCCCACAAAACAGATTTAGCAGGTGGAGTCCAGGGGGCACATTCTACAAAATAAATTTATTGACACTGTAAAGGGTCACTAGCATAAAATTGTGGTGGGAATAAAAAGGGCAGTGACCTTCGTCCTGAAGTTTAGGAGTGGTCCCTGAATTGAGAGATATCTGAGTTGAAGTGGTCACTGGAAACAAATGGTAGAGACAAATCACAGAGAGCAGACTGTATCAATTCCAGCTTCTGGACTCAGAGAAGGAAGGAAGAGCTTCAGATTTCATTGCAGAGAATGAGGCTGAGAAACTTTAAAATCAGATGCTTTTTCCCAGATCCAGGGGGCCAGCTAATGCACAAAAATGCTGAAAGCCACATAGGTATGTCACCTTTATTTCCTAGAGAAGATGTTAGCATTTTCTAAATCCTCATCTACCGTGCCTGGCATGCATTATTTTATAGCTTTCTGGAAGTTTCATCAGCACCACTGGTATATCTGTAGTACGATGTGTCTGTGGAGAGTAGAGAATGCAGGTCCGGGCTGGGGGCAACGGACTCTTCTAGCTACCACAGTGAGTGGTGCCCCTGCAAACCTGAGTAAGGAAGACAACTTGCCTTTGGGTGGGTAGTGTTACAATCTGCATGTCTAGGGGCACAAATGTAAAGACCGACCCTGTTCTGGGAATGATTATGATTCTGACTGACCTCAAAGGGGTAATTATGAAACCCCTGGATCATCAGGATCTGGATGTTCCCTACTTTTTCCATGGTGTGATCATGACAGAAAGTGTGGCTGTAGATATCTGGGAACATTTCCAGAAATGTCCTCCTGTAGGAGTTAATTATAAAGTAAATGTGTATAAAAGAGAAAATAATATTGACACCTATCAAGGGGAGTAGATCTTAAGGGTTACTATTGTAGATGGACTACTTTGGAAAAAATCTTTTTCCCTTGGAGTATTAAGAAGTCATCGCATAATTGCCATCTCTCCACATTTTGTTCTAGAGTGCCTGGTTTCTTGATATCAGTGTGAGACCTCTTTTAAATAAAAATCTATTTGTAAAAATCCAGATCTGTAATATGTTCTAAATATCATTATAGTGTCTTTTAACTATAGATTAAAAATCACTTCATTTTCAACAAAATATTTCGATGTAAACATCAAATGTTTTGAAAACAAAGGGGATCTGTTTTTGTTGTTTTCTCTTTTATCTAATTTTTGTATCCATTTTGTCTGGGCATATTAAATGGTAAAAATATTTATAAGATTTGCACTAGGTGAATCTTCTTAAAAAGAAAATACGGAAGGCCACAGAGTCTGGGAATATTAATATCTTTTTAATAGATTGATCCCCCTTGATTTCTTATTCTGGAGTAAAGGTACAAGTTTTTCCATGAAAATTAGACACACAAATCATCTGACAGAATGTATGACAGATGGAAAATGGTTGATGGGAATTTTGCTTTAATGCACATTGTTCATTGTAATTTTGCCCAGCTTAATGAACTGTGAATTAATAATGAGGAGCAACACATTCAACGTATTATAGTAATAAAGTGCTTTTATGGACATTTTTCATGTTTCCAGACTTTCTTGGCCACCCTGAACAATTTTAACTCAAAGGATTAAAAAATAATCGCTTATTTAACTGTGTTAAAATAGTCAACTTTGAAAAGGATATTTTGCTGTATGAACTTTTTCCTAATTGATTCCATTTTGTTCTGATCAGTAAACTTACCTGAGTAAGCTGCACTATTTAAAAAAATGTGATCTGATAGAGTATTAGATGACATACATGACCATAGTCCATTGTTTTCTGCTTCAACGACATAAGGGAGTAAAGTGAAAAATTAATAATTATACATTTTTTAATTAGGAGAATAGAAAAACTAAATTTCTTGTAGAAATAAGCCCAAAGAGTCCTCGTGTCAGCCCTGCTC
Organism: Mesoplodon mirus; assembly: GCF_964341445.2. Lineage (NCBI taxonomy): Eukaryota > Metazoa > Chordata > Mammalia > Artiodactyla > Ziphiidae > Mesoplodon > Mesoplodon mirus. Next base: position 97,708 of record NW_028294976.1, on the reverse strand, counting down.
CTCTTAAAAGACCGTGACGCTGTAATACCAATGGATAATCTGGGAGACAACCAGCTGTCATTAAAATAGATTTTACCAAGGCAAGGACAATAGGTTGCTTATTAGCAGTGAGAGATCAGTAGTCTTTTAGAAGTGTACCCTTTGGAAAGTGTGAGATATATAATAAATGAAAGCCTTTCATTATTCATTGTTATAAGCCAAATGTAGATTAAATGTACACTACCTTCAATTCAGATATTAAGATATCCTTCCCTCAGTAATTTTATGAGGTAACATGTATAATGTCAAGCATAGGCTAAGTCATATATTTTATAATCTTTCAAAAATTTTTAAAGCCATGTGTTAACCCTATAATGAATATAAAATGGATCCTAACTGCATGTCTTAGAAAATGTGCATTTCACAGAATTATTTAAGAATGAATCCTTAATAGCCCATCTTTTTAAGTATGTTAGCTGAACGTTATGATTGTGTAATATCATTTTAGGGCATTACCACATTTTAAGAAATAAAATAATATTCAGAAGCATAATTTTGCCAGCATGTAAAATTTAAAACCAGAAATTTGACTTGTGAAAAATCCTCACATGATTATTGGCCTGTTAAAAAATAAAGCAAACCTCACAAACCTAATGCAAGCTATTATGTGCAAAATAATATGCTAGTTACACAGCCCTCTGGGAAGTGAATGTGAGTCCGGATGCTTCTTTCTTGGTTTATTTCATTCCTAGAGTACCTTTGTTGCAGGTTTTTCTTATGTTCCCAAAGGAAACAAGTAAGCCATCTCACGTTTAAGTTCTGTCCTCAATAAAGTAAAAAAATGTGCCAGATACCATTTGACTGGATGATAACTAAAACTGGACAAATATTTTCTCTCACTGGAGACTGACAGTGTTTTAGTTGTGCTTAAAATTTGTGATTCTCCTAAAAAAGGGTACAAATGAAAACTTATGGTTACCAGGAGATAAGGGGGGAAGGATAAATTGGGAGATTGGGATTGACATATACACACGACTATATACAAAATAGATAATAATAACCTACTGTATAGCACGGGGAGCTCTACTCAATACTCTGTAATGGCCTCTATGGGAAAAGAATCTTTAAAAAAAGTGGACATATGTATATGTATAACTGGCTCCCTTTGCTGTACACCTGAAACTAACACAAATTTGTAACTCAACTATACTCCACTAAAAATCTTTTAAAATAAAATAAAATAGAGTACTACATGCATTTCTAAGAAATAAACATTATTTTCTTCATTCTTCTAAAATAAATAAAAATAAAATAATGTAATATGTGATTTTCAAGCTAATGAACACCTAAGAATGAAATATGAAAATCTACATTTGGAATGTATAATTCTTTTGTTCAGAGGCAGTGACATTCCAAAAGAACAAAACTTCTCAAACATGTCCCCATTTAGAGTAATGCTGACAGTGAGTGTCTGGTGGATCTCAGAGGGGCACAACTGATAATATATTTATCATGCTGCCAGTTTGCTAAGTGGTTTCATATTCACTAAGAAAGACTTGTCAATGGATACTGAAGAATAGATGTGAGGTCTCTGTGAGGTCTTTGTGCCAAGTCTCTGTGTGTTGTCTCTGGGTGAGATCTCTGTGTGAAGTCTCTGTATGCGGTCCCTTTGGAAGGTATCTCTGGGAAATCTGTTGAATCTGTGCTAGGTTTCTGTCTGAGGGTCTGTGAAGCAACATGAGGTCCCTGTGTGAGGTCTCAGTATGTGATCTCTGAGAAAGGTGTTTGCGTGAGAAGTCTCTCTTGGGAGGTGTGTCTGTGAAGTCTTTGTGTATTGTCTCTGGGTCTCTCCATTTCTTTTTTTCTTTTGGTCTCTCAATTTCTTGTCTCACTGTACCTTATGGAAGACGGAGCAGCAAAAGGGCAAAGGGACTTGCTTCTTTCTGTTTTCTTGCTGTTCCATCAGCATCACCTGTCTGTGGCACTCTCCCAGCAGGAGCCAGGGGGGTCCAAGTCCAGCTTCCCCATATTCCCAGAGCTCACTTCTGGGTGCCCCTGAGAGCACCCAGCAGCAGCCAGGCTCAGGTCCCAGCCCTGTCATCTCTTTCCTCTGGGTACCGACCCCTCCCACAAGTCCTGGCTCCACTCTCACTGCTCTGCCTATTCTGGAGGCTGCCTTGGGAATTGGGGCCCAGAGGTAGGGCCTGGCTCCAGGGAGAAACCAGGGGTGTGAGCAGTCCTGTGCTCACTCTGCCCCCTCCACCCCAGGTCACAGCATTTCCACGTGTTGAGGGGCCTGACAGGGATGGGGGATGGGGTCCATTTCTGTTGTCATCTGGATCAGGGGCATCAGCTGGAACAGAAATCTCCACAATGAGATAGACACCACCTGGAGCTGTGTCCACCATGCGCCTTGCACATGGCAGGAAGCACCAAATCACTCTAGAGAAATTCTTCCTCATCTCCCTGCTTTTCCATATGGATGGGGGTCAGGAGACAAGAAAAGCTGTGCTAGAAGCAGATCAGTGGAACACCCCTGGATTGCACCCTGCCCCATCCACTTTGCACAGGTCACCTCCACACCACCACAAATCCTGTCTGATTGCTTCTTCACCTACCAGGCTCTGGGGTGATCAAGGACTGGGAGACAGGCAAGGCTTACTACACAATCACAGGCCAGTCCCCACCTCTCCCCTGGAGCAGTCCTTGGGCCATATGTTTATGTGAAGGTCACCAGACTAGGAGTCACATCCCAAGTTCCCTAGTCCTGGCTTTTACACCTATTGTTAAGTTATCCTTCCTAAAAGTCAAGAGGTGATGATGTGGAAGCTTATTAAATATAGTATTAAGAGATTAACCTTCCCTGATTTGCTTTACTTCTATAAGTTTGACCTTCTGTTTTGACCTAAAGGTGGTTTCTCTAGGTCTGTGATCTTAGAGTTGGAATAGGCTAGAGACCCTGGGGTGGGGCCATGATGAGCTACTGGACCCTTAACTTTTCCTCCCCTTTAGGCCTTTAGATGGTGGTTGTATGTCAGGCGGCTGCTCTTTCACAACTGCGCATTTATGGGAATCTGGTACCACTTTGCCTCCTTCCTTGGATCCAGTGATTTTTCTACACCTACATCCCACCCTAAATTCACAGTGTTTGACCATCAGATAGTTACTACCCACAGTCACACCCCTATTCCATTCATCCAAAACTCCTTCTCTGGGGTTAACATAGAGTGGAAGGTAGGTGACCCATGAACATAGCCATTCATTTATATGGGACTGGACTCAACACAGCCCTCGGCAGCCTCCCTGATACTCCCCCCACCTACACACACAGAGCTGGAAATGCCATCCTTGCTACTGCTCTAAAGTCTAGGAGAAACAGAGGTGGGGGAGGGTGATGCTGTACATTTTATTATGCCTAAGCTAAAAGGGGTTCATAGGGCATATCTCAATCCCAGCCTTCATCAGAGAGAGAAGGAACTCTTAAGAGCAGATGTTGGATATTCCCTACCAAGAGATCCAGGGGCAAGGTTTCTCCCGTTTCTGAACTCAGAGCCCATACTCTATTTCCCCCAAACTTCCATCCACTTGGCTCTGGCACTTCCTGAAGCCTGAATTGCAATGTCCCGCCCTATCGTGTAAACCTATCCACTACAGTTGCATAAAGTTCAAAGTAGCATAGAAGAAGCAGAAAGACTGGTTGAACCAGGTCCTTGGGTGTGGGTTTCATAGGTTTTTCCCATCTCATTGTTAGAGTAATTTTGGTTTGTGTAATGACAGTATCATAAGGTGCAATGAAGGGACATGAGACAAGGAGCAAGCTTGTGATGCTACTGTCCACCTCCCTCCATGCCCCTCCCTTCTAGAAGACAAAGTGCACAGCACAGACAGCAGCCATTACACTATGCTTTTATTAGAAAAAATATATATGTATATATATATATATATGTATTGGGGAACATTAAATATCTTGGATGTGCTAATGAGAAAATCATTTTCTCTACATGGACTGAATTTTTACTTGGAGACATGTTTTCCTACTAAAGGGAAGACTAAAGAAGGATTTTACTGTCGACCAGGCAAGACACCTCCCCAAAGATGACAATGCCTTGGACAGTGTTGATGGCGGGCTGGGGCACCTGGAATCTTTGGCCCATACTGCAGGTACTAACTGGAAACAAACTCTTCTTGGGGGGCAAGGATGGGAGGCACCTTAGGCCCAGCTGCTCATCGTCGAACCTTACACTTTTCAAACTATGTTGATGTCTGACTTCCCTTTCCCTGATAGAACAACTCTGGCCCTTGGAGGTGGCTTTATGACCGCAGGCTGTATAACCCATCATTCTCCCTTGCTCTGGGTAGGAGGTAAGCTTATGGTAGCCGAAACACCCACATACTGGGACTTGGAATTCCAGTTTGTGTTCATTTAACTTTGTGGCATGAAGTCCATGGTGAATTGCTCTTTTTTCTTCTGGGATCTGTCCAACAGCTGTCATGCGTGCCCGACCCTCAGCAGTCTCACTCTTCAAGGTCGATCTGCTTTTGACTGATCCGTGACTCTGGGCAGTGGCTGATATGGGCTTTTTTTTTTGCAGAGCATCTCGACCATTGACTTTTTTCTTGGGGGAAATCCACTTTAAAAATAGCCTCATCCTTTTTCTGAAGAGGCTTTCTGGAGGGCTATGTTTCTTCTCTGGCATGAGCTGGAGACATCTGCTCCCAATAGAGTCTGTTATTCCCCTGACCTGGGCAGGGCGGCTCATACTTCCAGCTTGAGAGGTCCCTAATTCTTTAAACCTTTCTTCATGCTCTCCTGGTTTATGCCTCCTACAGTCCTCTCTTTTGTAAGTAGGGGCAATCATCTTGCTCTGGCTCTTGCATGAGTCTTGGAGTTTTGAAGTTTTGGGCTCCTGCTGCCCTAGGTGGCTCCTTTGGGCTTCCATAAGGCCACTTGGCTCCTGGGAAGCTAACCTGTCTCTGGTGGGGACTCTCTGGGGATGGCACTGAGGCACCTGAGAAGCCAAGTTGTCTGCAGCAAGGAACCTGTGTTTGGGAAAGTCCTGAAGCTGGTTGTCTGACTGTACCTTTACTTTGGAGTTAAACTCACTAGCAACCTCCATGTTAAGGCATGGCTCACCTGGATGTTGGAAAACAGACAGTCTAGGTAGTAGGAAAGTTCTACTGGCCCCTGGCACCTCTAAACTCCTCATATGTACATTTGTGGTTTGGGATTTTGTCAACACTTTGGTTTCCAAGATAACACTAGACTGTGGTTGAAGAGCAGGAGACTCCTTGGCCTCCACAGCCTCCCTGGCCTCTTCACCTCTCAAAGATTGGGATCCTAAGTTCACCTCCATCACTGTTACCCTATGGCAGGGGTCTCGTGAGGCCTGACCACCACTCTCCTCTCTTGGCTCATTCCTGACCACTGCTGAACTTGGACCTGGCTCTAGGCTGTCCCTCTTGACCCATTCCACAGTCTCACTCTTCCAGGTTCTGCCCACAAGGCTGAGTGTGAGGGACTGAGAAGGTGGCCTGCCCTCCTGTCCAGTCAGAGAAGCCTTTGAGGGCCCATGGTAGTCAGCAGATGGAATCGCTCCCAGGGCACTCTGGATTTCCTTACACACAGTGGAGGGGACAAGGAGAGGCCTCTTCAGGGTAGGAACTGACTCTTCTCTTATCACCTTCTCTCCTGAATGAGCCTGAGGAGGTTTCTCCAGGAACTCAGCACACTTGACTGTTGAGTGGGACCCAGATACACAGGTGGCTGAAGGGGAAGTGGCAAACTGTAGAATGGTGGAGGGTTGGAACTTTTTCGACTTAAAGAGATTTATGGGCTTGAGGACCTTGAGGGGTAGGGTCCACCTGTGCTTTACCCAAAACCTTATAATACGTGCTTCCAGCACCTCTCGAGTGTCTGGATCAAGGAAGGAAACCCTACAAGAGGTGTTCATGCAGGGTTCCCAACCCTTCAAGCAGTATCTTCCACAGGCTCCAGCAGGCACTGCTTTGCACGTCTCACCAGGAGGGTCTTGACATGAGACTTGATGAAAGTTGCCCTTGCCAGGAAGCCTCCCCAGGCAGCTGTAGGAGAGCAGATGGGGCCAGGATGGCCGGACAGGACAGGCAGGGGTGGGCACCTGCAGCCCAAGAACCCTCCTCTGCCCCCACACTGACTTCATAATGCTCCTGCTCTCCTTCACCCTAGGGCTTTAGCCACGCCCTCCCATGGCTCCCCCTCCCAGGGCTGGGGTCACATTAGAGGCTCTGGGAGGAAGGACGACCCAGGAGAGAAGGGGAAAGATTCTTTACCTTTGCAGAAGTGAAACCAGGTTGTGCGTCCCCTCCAGTTCTTCCAGGCAATCTCTGCAAGCTGGAAATCAGGAGACTGGGTCATGGTGGTGAAGGCAGAGGCCTAAGAGTCTTTCAGGAGGCTGAGTGCAATGGCCCTTTAAGGGAAATCTTTGGAGGATTAGACTCTGGAGCCCAAGTATCAGTGTCCAAGGCCACATGTCCCTGACAGTGATGGTCTCACTTGAAAAGGGTTTGTCCTTTGCAAAGTGCTTCCACGTTCATTAGGCTCTGTTAATTAGGCTCAGGCTCTGTTTCCTGAGGAATAAGCTCTGCCACTGGCATCCTCAGAGACCGTGAAGCTGGGCCCTCAGGACTAGGAGAGATGGAAGCTAACTCTCGGGTCGCGCAGGGCTGAATGGCAAAGGCTTACCTTTCAAAGATCCACTTTTCTTCCTACTCCTGCTCCTCCCCTTCAGCTTTACTTGATGCTGAGAGATAAGAAAAAGTGAGGGGCGAACACCCAACTCTCACTGTCCTCTATCTAGGCAAGCTGTGTTCATGAACAACATGACTTTCTACATTTAACTAAAACTCTGTGGGGTTTTTTCCCCTTTTACTTATTTTTAAAGTGGATAACAATATTTTCAGTTTTTCTTCTTTGAAGAGTGCAAAGAAGGTTTTTTTTTTTTTTTTTGGGTGGGCAGGTATTCGGGCCTCTCACTGTTGTGGCCTCTCCCGTTGCGGAGCACAGGCTCTGGACGCACAGGCCCAGCGGCCATGGCTCACAGGCCCAGCCACTCCGTGGCACGTGGGATCATCCCGGACTGGGGCACGAACCTGCGTCCCCTGCATTAGCAGGGGGACTCTCAACCACTGCACCACCAGGGAAGCCCAAGAAGGATTTTTTAAGTTTTAATCACCATAGATTTCTTCTGTCACTGTTCCTCTGATCAAGAAACACACACATTCTCAGACCTAAATACCCACGTGAGCTTTGTCAGATAGGATTCTGCTTCCCAAGGCCAGACCTCCACTCCAGCCTCTTCTCTCAGGCTCTCAGGGGCTCAGCCCCAACACAGAGGAAGGTCTCACTTGAGACACCCGCTGTGGGAAGGTGGCTGGTGAACCAGGGCTCAGGGGTCAGCCTTCCTGCAGAGATTGAACTCTTAGTAATCCAGTCCTTAACCATTAGTCACTGCATTTGGGACTTGCCCTGGAGCCCTCTACCATACCTGAACTCCTGGTCTAAGATCTTAGGCTAGAAATCCTCATACCCACTCTAACCCCTCTTTGGCCTGGCTTTTCCCTAGAAGGATGATGTTCTATACTTTTCTGAGAGTTCCCATCTCAGGAGTCTCTCTACGTGGTTTAGAAAAGTGGAAATAAGAATAAGAAAAAAAGAGAATCTCTGCTGGGATTAGGCCAAAGGTTTCTTACCTTCCTGATGTTTCTATGTTTCCTAGGTGGTGCTAAGAATAGATTACTCTGGAAGCAGTGGAGTAACATTAGGAAGAGCCCCAGTCCACACAGGAACCCAAGGATGATATCAATCACCCAGGAAGTTGGGCTGGATCTCAGCCAGATAGCAACAATGTCTTTCAAAGAAAAGAGATTCTCCATCTTCTGAACTGCATTGCTGCCCTCAGGCAACAGAGCACTGGGAGTTCACTTGATGGCAGAACCCCAGGCCTGCATCACAGAGCTGTGGCCTTGTCACAAAGGGCTCCTGAGTGTGGGGGAGGGGCAATAAGAGAAATAGGCTGAATCACTGCCCCTCCTTCCCTTCCCGTCCACACCCATAGACACCTGCACCCTCCTGAGGCTTCCAGATCCCTCCTTCCAACTACTCTCATCCTGTCAGAGAGACCTTAGCCAATTTTCTCTTCATTCCATCTGGAGCCTGGTTCCTTCATCCATTAGAGACCTTTACTTGAGGCCCACCAACTTGATAACTCTTGAACATCTTAAGCTGACCCTGGAAGACTGGCTGTTTCACAGACATTTTTACTCAGGATTTCCTTTGTCCTCAGCTCCAACTTTCCCACATCATGTTTGTGTCTTGTGTAAACCCAGGGATAGAACTTGAATTTCTTTTACACTTATTTAGTTTTGTGAATTTTGAATAGTGTATGTTTTGCCTCATTTTCTATCAGAGGGAACTACACACAAAAATTAAAATAATTTATTTTTCAAAATTCATAAATATGAAAGAATTATAAAGAGTTATGTAATAGGGAAGAACAAATCTGCCTCCACATGAGATCTTTTTTACTTTAATCTTTATGCTTTGTGGCCTGAGCTAACTCTGTCCATCCCTGTGATCCAGGCTGGCTCTGCACTTTTTGTAAAACAATGTTGCCTAGAGCCTGAAATATACAGGATAGACTATTTCTAAGGCTCTGACTTTTAAGAGCCCATTCATGGAGATAAAAAGTTGCAGAACAGAGAATAATAATTGTTTTCTTGGAGGTTTACAGGAACACATGACCTGACCAGGATCTGACCCATCTGGCCAGCCTCTAGAACAAAGAATCCAACACCAAGATATTTGCAACAATTAGTCATGCCCCTCCTTCACCTTGCCTTTAAAAAGGCTTTGCTGAAAGCCTTCAGGGGGCTTGGGGTTTTTCCTGGGCATGAGCCACATGTCTTCTTGCATGGCACTGTGTAAACCTTTCTCTGCTTCAAACTCTGATGTTTCAGTATTTAGCCTCACTGTGCATCAGGCACACAGACTTGCATCTGGTAACAGTTAAACCTTCAAATGATGTTTTTGTAAGTTTGTAGTGTTTATAATTCTGGAGTTAGTAAATCTTTAAACTGCACAAAAACTTTTGGGACACACTGCAAACACGCACACACACACGTACTCATGTTCCTTAACCAATCTAGTACTTTCAAATCCAATAATCCATAATTTTCTACTTAAAAAAAATCTTTCATATGTTGTCTCAACCCAACTTCTTAGTTTGCACTGATAAGACAGTCCCCACTCTCCAGATAAATTTTGAAATATGTGGTCTTAATCCATTAGGGCTGCTATAACAATATACCATAGACTGGGTAGATTAAAAACAACAGACATTTATTATCACAGTTCTGGAGGCTGGGAAGCCCAAGATCAAGTCACCAGCATGGCCACCTCGTAGTGAGAGCTCTCTTCCTGGTTCACAGCTGGAGCCTTCTCTCTGTATCCTCATATGATGGGAGGAGGCTAGAGATATCTCTGGAGTCTCTTTCATAAGGCACTAATCCCATTCATGAAAGCTCATAAGCACTTTTGCACGGCCCCGCCTCCTATCTTTAAGAGGTAGGATTTCAACATGTAAATTTTGAGAGAACATTAACATTCAGACATGTGCACTCATTCTATACCCGGAAGCTAGGAATGGGTTAGGGTGAGCCAAGGTCCTGACCCTAAAGGGCTGTAGGGTGAAGAGTAGGACTAGGGGTCAAACCCTTGGGGCTGAGCCAGGTCTTGAGCAGCCTCTTCAGATATTCCTAGTGTGTTATGGATGTATTCTCTTTTCTGAGTGTGCCTTGCCTTTCCTGCCCCATCCTCCCAGGCCCCTGAAGCTTCAAGTCCAGCCTGAACCATATAGAAAGGGAGCTTTGAGTCTTACACAAAATTCCCTTATGACATCCCTTAGCAGTAACACAAGATTCACTGAAGGATTCACATGGTAAATATGTCTTAATGCCCCATGAGGGCTTTAAAATAATGTGTATTCTCTGCTTGTTGGTCATAATTTTATACAGTTTTAGTGGGAACGTGGGCATGTGAGTTTATTTGGCTATATTGCCATGAATGTGCACTTTCACAAACATATCTCCTACATCTACTATTTTTCCTAGTCTTTTCCTCCCATATGATATTCTCACCTTAATTCAACCTTTTATCAAAATTTAGACTTAGGTCTGTCACCATGTGGACATGCTTTGTAACAAAATAGCTTCAACCGAGGAGGTCAGTGGAAGGCCTGGACCAGCTATCTTGGTTTCATGATAGTAAGCAAAGGATTGCAAACTACCAGGTTAAGCTTAAGCACAAAGCAAAGTTGATTGAAGCATAGTTACACTCTCAGAGAGGGAGAGAGAGAAGGAGAGAGAAAGAGCAGGCTGTTTCTGAGAACAGGCTATTTCAGCGAAGTGAAGCAAGCCCAAAGCAAAGTATATCGAAGCAAAGGTACACTCTCGGGATGGGGGGGGGATGGGTGTACTGTTTCGGCAAATTGAAAGCAGCATTCCTATAAAGGCTTACGAGCGCTTTTTTTTTTTTTTTTAAAGAAGATGTTGGGGGTAGGAGTTTTTATTAATTAATTAATTTATTTTTGCTGTGTTGCGTCTTCATTTCTGTGTGAGGGCTTTCTCTAGTTGTGGCAGGCGGGGGCCACTCTTCATTGTGGTGCGCGGGCCTCTCACTATCGCGGCCTCTTGTTGCGGAGCACAGGCTCCAGACGCGCAGGCTCAGTAGTCATGGCTCACGGGCCTAGTTGCTCCGCGGCATGTGGGATCCTCCCAGACCAGGGCTCGAACCCGTGTCCCCTGCATTAGCAGGCAGATTCTCAACCACTGCGCCACCAGGGAAGCCCCTTACGAGTGCTTTTAAGGAGCATTTGGCAGAGAGGCGGGGGTGAGTGACAAGGATCATTATTTGATTGACAGTCCTGAGCTATGGAACAAGTTTTCTGCTGCGCATGCTCTCATCCTTGAATCCCCAAGAAATGCCTACTGGGTGGGGGGAGGGGCAAAACCACATGTAATTTATTGTAATTATGGTATAATGAGTTTGGATTTACTATAGGTTATACGCCTGTCTGGTCTGGGCATGCACAGCCTGGAGAAGTCCCCTTGTGTTACTGTGCCTCTCTTTATCAGGATAAGCTGCCCACCACCAGACCATAGTTTCTCCCGTTCTGGGTGGAGTCAAGGGAGAGTCCCCAGATGGCTGCGTGTGACTCAATTTCTTCTTCTTGTCTTTCTCACCACTGTCACCTCCTTGCTGCTAATGTCTGACTAACTACCTAACAGGTCTTCTTTGCATTCATATTTGCTCTCTAAATTTTCTCTGTTACTTTATTTTCAATATGTTTTGTTTGATGGGTTTTTTTTTTGGAAATTTAAAAATCTTATGATAACATTTACCTTGATTTATTTAATTATTGTTCTACTGTTATTGATTTCTGCCATCTTATTTTATGCTTTATTTTCTACATTTTCTTTATTGTTTCTTTTTTTCCCTTCTTTGGCATCTTCCATTTTACAGGTCAAGGGTACTTATGTTTGTTTGACATTTGGGAATTTTTAATATTGTAATGGTTTTATACCTTGAATTATGTTAATTTTCTCCTCAATTTCTTACCCGTGGATGAAAAATGTTCCCTGCCATATCAGTACACAAAGGATGTTGCAGTCATCAAGTCAGATGTCAAAGCAGGAACCCTCAACTGTGCACCTTGAGGGGATTCGGGATGGAGAAAAACAGGGTACTGATTCTAGAATTAAGGTGCACATCAAAGGAATGATTTCACGGAGCCCAGATTCTTTCATCTTCTCATACATAGAAAAGTGCTAAAGTCCTTAACTTGAGATGTCTAGTTTTCTTTAATTAATAGTAATCTTTTGATGTTCTGACTACCTGGTTTTGGTTGACTCCTCCCTTAGGTCTTCTGAGTAGTTCCTCAGAGTGATCTGACAGGCTGTGTTCTGGGCTTAAGTCCTCAGAAAATCTGCCAAATAAAACATAATTCTCCTTTTGGGTTGTGCATAGTTTTCAGTCAGCAGTCTTGGCAACCAATGAAGGGGCCCAGAGCAGACTTTTCTTCTTTGCCTGAACTCTATGAGGATCCAGAGTCCTGGCACCAGCAGAGGCTTCTTGGGCCTGTCCGCTTTCTCAGAGAGTCCAGACGAATTTGGGTGAGTATCTCCTGGTTCTTGGATCTCCAGTTTTGGTTGATGATCCTAAGTTTTATGCAGTGGTGTTCAACTCTTCTCTTGAGTAGTAGGTTATCCTTGAAACTTGGTTTCAAGAAGAAGTACCTGGGTTATCCTCAGTGAAAGACACTGGGAAGATTTTTACTCAGTTTAAACACTGAGAGCTTATCCTCAGTAGAAAAACACTGGGAAGAATTTTGCTCAAGTGGGTTAGCCTCACTTAAAAGACACTGGGAAGATCTTGCTCAGTGTAGACACTGTGTGGTTTATCCTCAGCTGAAAGACTGGGGAGACTTTGCTCAGGTGAAAGAAACTGAGTAAAAGTTGGACTGGGTAATTAGGTGGAAGACTAACCTGTCTTCCTTGAATTGGCTACTTTAATAGAGTTTGTCAAAATAAAAGTGATCTTCACAAATTGAACTCAGAATGGGGAACCTAGCTTTCAATACAAAAGAAAAAGGAACAACAGGTTTCCAGCCTCCAACGGATATCCTGGCCAGGTTTATGTCCATACAAAATTTACATTTACAAGTGCTTACTTACGTGGGACTTAAAGAAAATCTTGCCCTAAAAATGACTAAGATAGGACTCTTTTATTGCATATGCAGTTAAGTTAGAAAAAGCTGGCTCGATAAAAACATCTTTTCAGAATTCTGACTTCAAAAAAACAAAAGGCTTTCTAGGGGAAACTTGCATTTCTCTTCCCGTGTCTTTGAAATGTAAGTGTTCTGATATTCTTCTGTGTGTGTGTGTGTGTGTGTGTTTTGAGAACTTGGTCACTACCATCCAAAAGTACTTATATGGTGTACATTTGGTAGCCAGTCAAATAGACTGGGATTCTGAGTAGTCTTTTGTCTGACTGTACAACTCTCAGGGGCTTTTTGCCATCTTAACCTTCATTGTGTCAGCCTGTACAACAAAGACCATTACTTTCTTAAACTACTTTTGGGAGTAAACTTTCTGGATCTTATTTAGACAGCATCCTTTACACTCTTTTGTGGGGAAGCCTCTTGCGTCTTATTGGTTTGAGTCACTATTAAGGTATACCTCATTTATGGCCAGATGATGGATCCTTCAAATTGGAGAAACTTCTAAATTGGTAAATTTTTAGAGAGCTCTCATTATAAACAGCTGTTTCATTGGCTCCTATGGGGGGGCGGAAATGCTGGAAATTAGTCATATAATGGTTAACCTAAAAACTCCTTTAGTTTCAAACAAACCCAAAAAATTGGTTTGGGAAACCTTATTTGTGGTCTCTGCTTCCCCTAAATGGGTCTTACAGATGCTAATAAAAACATTAGAATAATTATTGTTAATTAGGTTAAGTAACAGGGAAAAAAACTGAAGGAAAAGCCTAAAAACTTTTTCCCAACAAGGTGGAAATTTTAAAGGGACTTCTCCTAAATGAATAAGAAATCTTTAGATGGTTATTTTAAAGTGGGATAAATAAAACAGATATTAATGAGATAAATCAAAGATTGGATACAATACTGCCTAAGATTGGATGGGCCAAAGGGATCTCCTACTTGTCATCAACATTAAAGGGCCAGACCCAAACAAGTCTGCCCTATTTACCCCAGTTTAAAATACGTATATTTTATTACATGTAAATTTTATACACGTAAAATTACACTGAGATACCTGACCAACAATTACTTGGGGCAAAAGTTAGACCAATTAATCAAGTTAAAAGATTGACAAAAGTGCCTGAGTCCCTTGGTTCAACCACTCTCTGGGGACCCCAGAGTCTTTTTAAAATTGGTATGTTTAAATGGGCATTGTGTAAGATAATTACCTCTCTTTTGCCTAATTATATTGTGTGGGATAGACATGTTTCACTGGGGAATTCTTCCCCTGCCTGATATTATAAGATGGCATATGAAGGAAATATTAATTAAACATACTAAAGGAAACCAGTGGGATTAGCTGAGCCTATACAATATAAAGTAAAAACTGACAGCTAATATTTAAGGGATAATAAAAATAAATAATGGAGACTTTACTCTGGGTCTAACCTGTGCACTCAGAAAGAGGGTCTTTGTTGAATGCCTTATGCAAGTTTAGAAGGTATGATCAATTAAACCATAAAGTTCTAGACTATAGAATTCTGAAATTTCAGTCTAGTTGGAAATCTTCTCACTGATACAGAAAAGCAAGTTAAAGAAAACGTAGTTGGGCAAATCAATCTTTTAATATTATTTAGGTGACAGGCCAGTTCTTTGGGGAATTAAAAGCAACTGTCTTTGTCTTGCAAATCGGTACAAATCAGAAATGTAAATACAGACCACAATGACCTGAGACTGAGCCTAATTAGCTAAATTAGGTAGAACCTGAAACCAAGGTTAAAAAAGGGGAAAAAGTGGCCTTTTAAAACTCAAACTGCTGACTAGTCAGTCAAGAAGACGGAGGTGTAGGAAGATGTGGAGTTCATATCTCCCCACAAATGCATCAAGAATACATCTACAAATGGAACAGTTCTCCCAGAGCACCTGATAAACACTAGCAGAGGACCTCAGGCACCTGAAAGGACAAGAACGATCCCCACGTAAGCAGGTAGGAAGAAAGAAAGAAGAAGGGAAAAGGAAGAGCAGATGAAGTGGGACGTGACCAGTGACCCTGGGCGGGGGAGCGGAGCTGAAGGTGAGAAGAGGTTCCCGCATCTGGGGAAGCAGCGGGGAGAGAAGCTGGGGCAGAAGGAGAAATTTGGTGGCTCAGAGAACAGTGCAGCAACCAGTCTGTGGCAGGCAGGAGAGAGTGAGGCCTACACAAGTGGTCTGGCCACAGCTCTGCATGCCCCAGCCGCTGGGGTCCACTGGTGCACACGGGGGCTGAGTGTTGGAATGTGGGGTTTGAAGAGCAGACCCAGGAAGGGGAATGATGTTGGCTGTGAGGGGACAGCTCAAGGGGATAGGAGTGAGGAGCTCCACAACAAGGAATGCTCCTGGAGGAAGCCCAGACCAGCAGAGAAGCAAAGTGCCACTGCTGAGTGATGCACAAAGGGCGGGGCCCCCATTGCAGCCTCTCTCCTCACGCACTGGCCCCTGCCTCCACAGGCACTAGGAAGGGCTCCTGCCAGAGTGGCTCACGGGCCCCCAGCCATCATCACCTCAGCACTCTCCTGCTTGGGTGGCCCATTTGCCCAGCTTGCCACCTTGACTCCCTCCTGCCTGACAGGCTCGTACATCCCATAGCCACCGAGCACCCTCTCACCTGGGCAGCCTGCCTGCCCTGATTGCCGCTTCTACATCCTCCTGCCTGACAAGCTCATGTGCTCCAGCAGCCTTGGGAGCAGACACCAGTGGGTGGCCCACATGCAGAGATGGGGCTGAAACCACAGCTGAGTTCCAGGGGACATGCAACTAAGGAAGAAGAGCTGAAATCTCTCCTCATTGCTGTGCAAATCATGGCATTACACTTCCTCTGATGGCTTCCTAAATTCAGCACCTGGGAACATCCCAATGGACAAGTGCTCCTGCAGCTGAGACAGGTCTGGCTTTAGCAGCTGTGGGTTTTGTGGGCACATACATGCTGGGGTTTGGCCAGGCCAGAGTCTGAGCTGCCTCCGTATCTCACATAGTGTGTCCAGGTACATAATTACCGCAGTCCTGGGACCTGACCTCAGTGGATCTGGGCCAGTGGCCTGGTGAAAATGATGCCTGAGTCACCAGGGCCAGTTGCCACCATAACCATGGTTAAGGTGGGACTGGGAGCAGTACCAACAGCAGTGTACTTTGTAAGCCCACACAATGGGCGGAAAGGAGACAAAACAGAGCACACCCACAGGTGAACACCTCCAGAGGAGGAATACTCAACGGCTTCTATCCCAGTGGGTGTGCGCCAGTCCTCACGACCTCACACCGCAGATCAGAAACACAGCTAAGAAACAGACCTGAGGGCCTCTGCTCCAACGACTAGGGGTCAGAACCCAACCCTGACAAGGCAGTGACAGCCACAGAGGAAAGGGAACTTTCTGCTGAATAAAAATCAAAATTAAGAAAATCAACAGGAAAGATCAAACTTGGAAAATGTTTGCAATAGCAATATCTGGCAAAGAACTTAGATACAGATGAAAGAATTTTTACACTTCAAAAATAAAAAGACAATCCAATGGGAGAAAATGGCAAAAATATATTTATGGATATGTTATATATATAAATATAAAGTATATGTATCCATGAATATATGCCTATTGGCTATTTGCATGTCTTCCTTTTATTTTTAAGTGCCTAATTACATTATATATATATATATATATATATATATATATATATATATATATATATATATACACACTATTACATATAAAATAGATAACTAATAAGAACCTACTGTATAGCACAGGGAACTCTATTCAGTACTCTGTAATGACCTATATGGGAATAGAAACTAAAAAAGAGTGGATATATGTATATGTATAACAGACTCACTTTGCTGTACAGCAGAAACTAACACAACATTGTAAATCAAGTATACTCCAAAAAAATTAATTAAAATATTTACATATATTGTATACAACATATATATTAAGTATATATAATTTATATATATTTAGAGATTGCTCCATCAAAGACGTACAAATTATAATTATGATGAGATACCACTACATACCACTATAATGTCTAAAATTTAAAAAACTGTTAATATCAAGTTTTGGTGTGGACCTAGAGAAACATGAATACATTGTTAATGGGCTTGTAGCATGAAAGCTTTAAAGTTAAATATACATTTGCATATGACCAAGCAATTACCTAATAGTTCATTCTTATCCAAGAGATATGAAGTCTTAGGTCACACAAATTTGTTCACAAAAATGTGTAACACCATTATTCATAATAGGTAAAACTGGATATGACCAAAATATCCAAGATATTTTTTTAAACATCTTTATTGGAGTATAAATGCTTTACAGTTGTGGGTTAGTTTCTGCTTTATAACAAAGTGAATCAGTTATACATATACATATGTTCCCATATCTCATCCCTCTTGCGTCTCCCTCCCTCCCACCCTCCCTATCCCACCCCTCTAGGTGGTCACAAAGGACCGAGCTGATTTTCCTGTGCTATGCGGCTGCTTCCCACTAGCTATCTATTTAACGTTTGGTAGTGTATATCTGTCCATGTCACTCTCTCACTTTGTCACAGCTTACCCTTCCCTCTCCCCATATCCTCAAGTCCATTCTCTAGTAGGTCTGTGTCTTTATTCCCGTGTTACCCCTAGGTTGTTCATGACCTTTTTTTCCCTTAGATTCCATATATATGTGTTAGCCTACGGTATTTGCTTTTCTCTTTCTGACTTACTTCACTCTGTATGACAGACTCTAGGTCCATCCACCTCATTACAAATACATCAATTTTGTTTCTTTTTATGGCTGAGTAATATTCCATTGTATATATGTGCCACATCTTCTTTATCCATTCATCCGATGATGGACACTTAGGTTGCTTCCATGTCCTGGCTGTTGTAAATAGAGCTGCAGTGAACATTTTGGTACATGACTCTTTTTGAATTATGGTTTTCTCAGGGTATAAGCCCAGTACTGGGATTGCGGGGTCGTATGGTAGTTCTATATTTAGTTTTTCAAGGAACCTCCATACAGTTCTCCATGGTGGCTGTATCAATTTACATCCCCTCCAACAGTGCAATAGGGTTCCCTTTTCTCCACACCCTCTCCAGCATTTATATGATACTGGCACAAAAACAGAAATATAGATCAATGGAACAGGATAGAAAGCCCAGAGATAACCCCACACACATATGGTCACCTTATCTTTGATAAAGGAGGCAAGAATATACAGTGGAGAAAAGACAGCCTCTTCAATAAGTGGTGCTGGGAAAACTGGACAGGTACATGTAAAAGTATGCAATTAGAACACTCCCTGACACCATACACAAAAATAAACTCAAAATGGATTAAAGTCCTAAATGTAAAGCCAGACACTATCAAACTCCTAGAGGAAAACATATGCAGAACACTCTATGACATAAATCACAGCAAGATCCTTTTGGACCCACCTCCTAGAGAAATAAAAACAAAAATAAACAAATGGGACCTAATGAAACTTCAAAGCTTTTGCACAGCAAAGGAAACCATAAACAAGACGAAAAGACAACCCTCATAGTGGGAGAAAATATTTGCAAATGAAGCAACTGACAAAGGATTTATCTCCCAAATTTAGAAGCAGCTCATGCAGCTCAATATCAAAGAAACAAACAACCCAATCTAAAAATGGGCAAAAGACCTAAATAGACATTTCTCCAAAGAAGATATACAGATTGCCAGCAAACACATGAAAGGATGCTCAACATCACTAATCATTAGAGAAATGCAAATCAAAACTACGTTGAGGTATCACCTCACACCGGTCAGAATGGCCATCATCAGAAAATCTCCAACAAGATTTATATGGGTGAACCAGTTGTGGCATATCCATACAATGTCATATCATACAGCAGTAGAAGGATAGAATTATGAGGAATGCAACAAGGATGAATCTCAGAAACACTATGCTGAGAAAAAAGCTAGACACACAAGAGTATGTACTTTATGTTTCTGTTTATATGACTTTCTAGAAAAGGAAAAATGAATCTATGGCGACAGAAAACATATCAGCAGTTGCCTGTATCAAATATGGAGTAGAGAGTGACTGCAAAGAGGAAAGGGAAAACTGCAAAGGGGGGTAATAGGAAAATTGTCTACCTTGATGGAAACAGAGTTACAAAATATTTACATTTGTCAAAATTCATTAAAGTGGACATTCAAGTTAGTATATTTTTTATATTATACCACAATATATTTCTTTTAATAAAATAATTATGAAGAGTAGGTAAGTGGGCAAAGGACCTGAACGCCAGCTTTAGCTATGTTAGAGCTGTCAAATCAAAAAAAGATCAAGTTGCCCCTAATTTAAAAACCAAGAAAATGCATAGAAGTTGAGGAATAGAGATTTTAACTTATTTTAAGAGTGAGTTTTCTAACAATTAGAGCTTCCTAAAAATGAAATAAACTTATTTTGAGTTGGCAATTTCTTTCTCAGTGAGGACATTCAAGTACAAGAGGACGATCATTTTTCAGGTATGTTGTAGAAGTGCCTTAGAGATTGAAATTTGCATTAACCAATATTTAAGATGATTCAATAACATCAGAAAATATGCTATATTTATATATGCTCTTTTATGGTAGAGTTCTGTCTATAATGTTTTCTAAAATATCCTTTGAATTAATATTTCAATAGTAGTCTCCAGTGCTGCAAATGTAGGCCAGAAAGTTAGATCTGTGCACAGTCTATTTTTTAAGAAGCTTGTAATCTGGAAGAGAAGATAGACAAAAATGTTGTAGCAAAATGCAGTAAGTTTCATAATAGAGATATCCTCATGCTCTTATATGACATGGAAGCAGTGTCACATTCTTAATATGTCATCTTTTTCTGAAATACTTCAGTATGAATTTCTAACAATTATAATAATTAATTAAGGCATGAATTATTTACAGAGAGATACTAGTTATTCCTAAAATATTTGGAGATTGTTTTAACATGAAGGTATTTCTTAGAATACCTCCAGTAAAGTTCCAAAACGTGTCTTTCAAAGCCTAAATGTGTTTGTACAATCCTGAAAACCTCAAGGAAAAATGTGAATGTTGCTGATTATCCACCATTTAAAGTTTTCTAGGCTTTGGCATTTTTCTGTAAGTATAAATAGTTGACTATGAACTATGCAAAGAGTTGTTTTACCTGAATTTCTTTGAGATCCATCAGATGTGGCCATTAAAATGAGTCAATCTCCTCCATTACAACTACTCACTGTGCAGGCTTCTAGTCAAGCATTGGTGGAGATAGCGCAGTTCAATTTAAATGTAAAATTCAAGGTAATGTAACTAAACAAGTTAGTCCTATCCTTTTCCCCTTACTTTCCCTTAGAGAGTTTTTGAAGTTAGGGATTTGTAAAATGAAAATATTAAACCAAATTTAATAGCAAAATGTCATTGATATCATTAGTGAAACCAAGCCCAGTTTCCATTTACCCCAAAGTATAAATTGCCTATCTGAGAAGCAGTTCAAATTTAAGTCATGTCAGATTGCTGGTCTTTCTGAGTTTCAGTTTGGAACTCTTATTTGAAGTCATTGTTTCATTCAAGAGCATCTCAATATCAATAGCAGGTTTTCTACTTCAGCAAAAGCCTTGATGTACATCAGTGCCATTGGGTCCAGAGGATAGCCTCTTTGTACGTTTTTTTCTGCCAGTCTCACTGCAATGTTAAAGTCACTGATAACACAGAGCACATTTCTAATCCTAACTATATGCCCTAATTTTGGCAGAAATCCACTCCTCCACTTTTATGCAATGTATTAACAACCAGAAATTTAATTGTATTTGTTGAGACTGTAATATCAATGTGAAGCATTCCTTTTTTGAAGCTCAAATTCTTAACACTTGCTTTCCCCTTTGTAAGAAATACTTACTCCTTTACTCCCTTGTCCCCTTAGGCTACCTACGTCATACTTCAGTCAAAAAGACATTTCACAAGGGATGCCTTTCCTCATCCTTCCAGGTGAGAAAGGCTCCCTGTCCCATGGCTCATAGTACCCTGTCTATATTTACTACAATTAGTAATTATTCTTTAGACTGCAGGCTCTAAGAAATATGGACAATGCTTGCTTTTCCACACCTTGTATTACCAGCACCTAATGCAGTGCCTGGGACATAGTAGAAGTTCTATAAATATGTAATGATTGCTGAATGAATGAATGAATGAATGTGTTAGTAACAAGATAAATGTATAAATCGTATTTGTAAAGCACAATACAAAGTAATTTCATTAATATTCACCCACTTATTTGTACCTTTATACCCTTCTCTTCATTTATATATCTTAGAATTACTTTTAATTTTATCAGCAGGGATACAGGATTTAATGATGAAATTTTGATGACATGTATTAGAAATATTTGTGAGTGAGTAAGCACTATGCCATGGTGAGAGAGAGAAAAAAACTAAAAGCTATTGCTATATTCTTGACTCAAGTCATACTCAATATTATTTGTTACATATTATATTACACACACAAATGCATTCTCACTGGCATGGTATCACCTACATTATTATAATTTCCATTTCCTTCCCAATCCCTTTAAAGCCCATATCTGACCCTTAGACTTATTAAATTGCATTGTTTTAAACCACTTCTCCAAGTTGTCAAGGTCATATTACGGTCATGTTGAATTTTGATCTTGACAAAGTATTAATCAGTCTTATCAACTAAAGAGAACTGTAAATGACTAAATCCACATGCTTTTCTATCATCCTAGACTTGATGAAAATATTAAATAGCCTCTGGCCCAGGATTGCCCTCTACATATAAAACTTCTGTCCACTTTGGTTGAGGAGGAACTATAAATGAGTTTCATTGTTCTACCTACTTTGTTTCCAATAAATAGGTCTCTGGTGCTGATCTATTCTTATAAATTTGTGAATGAATTCAATTAGTAACATTTTTATAATATTAATATTTAATGTCTGATTTCAAGTCGTGGATGAAAAAATGCTAACATCAATGAAAACTACTACTTGCCCAAATAGATTAATAATAGTAAGAACAGTTAAAGTAGATTTTAAATCTACTGTCATGTTTATTTACTTTCCTGAATTGTTCCCACTGTGCCACTTCCTTACTTTCTGAATATGACAGGTTCATGCATGACATCCTCCTATAGATGCTGTGCCATTAAGAAATCTCACTGATTATAATAGGTGATCATCTATGATGGATAATAAATATGCTTGTGCATTTTCAATCACAAATCCATGTCTTGCACACTGAAATGATTTTACTTGTTGCTTGATCACGGGGACTTCTTCCTCTGAATAAATAAGACTTGACTTTGCCTCTTTATGCAGTCATCTGCTCACAGTTCTGCCTCTCTCCAGTAGACTGTGTCTCCTTAAAGACAAATGAATATTCATTCATCTTTGATCCCCTTTGCTTAGCATGCATAGTAAGTGTTCAACAAATATTTGTTTAATAAGTTAAACACCAATATGCCGTGAAGTAGGAAAATCTGGAGATGTGAGTGGTCAAGATGGGGGGTGTGATTAAAGGACCCCTCTGAATTCTAAGAACAACATACTTAGGAGGGAATGCATGAATAATCAACGGGGCTGACTACTTGACAACTAGTATGTATTCAACTTTCAAATTCTATATTATAAGCATCCCTGAGTGTAAGTTGAAATGGATAGACAGGAATTTTTATTTTATTTTTTCTAATGAGGAAGCAGTGTAGGTCTCTATTCTCATGGCCTCTGTTGCTTCCTATGAATATTTCTCCAATATCTTGACATAATCATTTTCAGGAAGCCAAGAGAGTCCAAAAGAAAATGACAAACAACAGAAATTGCTTTCATTTTCTAGTGTTTGGAAAAACATAAAAATAGGTTTAAGTTTTTCAAACATACTTAGATTTCATGAGATTTTACTTGGTTTATAATCAATATGATAAGATGCATATATATGTATATAGAATCATCATTCATTTTAAATTGGAAATAATGTGTATCCCCAGTTTGCTGATTTGCAAACTGTCAACAATAAGAACCAAGCTTATGTCCTCCTAAGTCTTTTGTAGCCCCATTTTAACACATTTTCTGAAAGTTATTTCACTTCAACCACTCTAGATACTTTCTAAAAAAACAAGAGATGACTTTTTAAAATTTTCCTTTCAAAATGAAAATATTAAAATATGCTACAAATTGGTGCAATAATGGAAGCTACAAATTACCACGTAAGTTTGTTTGTAATTGAGCAAAATATGTTCCAATAATTTTTGCATTGTATTTGCCTTTCTCTCTGTAATTACTAACCCTTTTTCTTTCACTATGGAATGTGAATTTTGATTTCTCATCTTCAAATTTGCCTTTAAATACATTTCTACCCTTATTTTTCTTCCATCTGGAAGCTAAGTTTTC
Source organism: Mesoplodon mirus (assembly GCF_964341445.2). Taxonomy (NCBI): domain Eukaryota; kingdom Metazoa; phylum Chordata; class Mammalia; order Artiodactyla; family Ziphiidae; genus Mesoplodon; species Mesoplodon mirus. The sequence continues at coordinate 74,542 of NW_028294976.1, read as the reverse complement.
AAGAGAATATTTGTTGCCACAAATATTGAATGACTTCATATTAGGAATAATTCTAATGCAACTACTTTGTATTTGGAAATGTGCCACTGTGTTTAGGAAGGCTAAACACATACTTTTGGGTAAGTTCAAAAAAGATGACTCCAATGATTCAACCAAATATATTTCAAGCATATTGATAAGAAATTTCAAACTAATTGTGTGTGATAGCCATCAATTAAAGACGTAAAATGAATGCCTGCTATTTGAAAACATAGTTAAGCCAAGGAAAAGCTGTGCATAACTAGCATGTTCTGTAAAGATAATTGGCTCACTAACTAAATTCTAACAGCCCATTCACATTTCTAGATTTTAATTGAAGAATGGATGGAAATAGTAAGGTGAGCTCATTGCCCAATACACATAAGCATGTGACAATTTTAATTTCTGCAGAGATGCCCATATTGTATGAAATCTTATTAATATTGTGATGGAATACAGTGAATCATGCTGTGAAAGAAGCACATATTTGTTGTACATGTGTTCACACACACACACACAAACACACAGATACACACACATTTCTTTTCTCTCCTCTCTATTCTCATTTCAGTCCCATTTTTCCTCTTCTTAGATAACTGGTATCATGAATTGAATATAAATACTTTGAATCCATGCTTGAACTTTTTACTATATGCAAATGAATCCATGAAAAACACATGACTGCTTTGAGTTTTAAAAATTTATATACATGTCATCATGCCAAATATGTAATCTTAAAAATCATTTATCATGTATATAATTAATTACTTCGAGTGAAGTATTGCATTGCATCTTAAAAATAGTTTATATATGTCTTTTGTAAGCAGCATAAACTGGAATTTTAAAATTTATTTTTATTGTCTCTGTGATCACATGTATGGTGATTATTGATCTATTTCTCCTTTATTTTTCCATGTTTTATCCCTCCCGGTACTAACTTCGTTTAATCACATTTTTCATTCTATTTTTATGGTCTACCTTTTTATGAATCATATATGAAGTCTTCATTTTTAGTGTTTTCTGAAAAATTTGACATATATGTCTAACTTGAAAAAGTCTAAAACTAATTATCTCATCTTCCTCCTAAGCGGTTCATGGACCCCTCAAATTTTAAATCTGATCTCCAGTATTTCAGTATATTATCTAGTGTTTTAGTGTTACTTTGTACACACCCCCATTGGCTATTATTTTTTACACTCAACCGTTATTCAGATTCATTCCAACATTACAAATTTCTTTGCTGGTCACTGTTCAGTGCACCTTCCTACTTATTTTTATGCTTATTTTCTTTCTTACTGAAGAACATTCTTTGTACAATGGTCTCCAATCTTGCCTAAAACACATGAGAATTATGTGAGAACTTTTTAAAGCTCCCATTATTGAAACACCACCTAGATCACTTTGGTTAAAAAAAAAAATCTCCAAGTATTGGCTTCAGGCATCAGAATAGTTTTTAATGCCTTCAGACAATTCCAATAGCTGCTGCTACTGCTTTAGTCATTTTGTTGTTGTTGTTGTTACAGTTTGTGGGTGGTAATTCCTCTTTGTCTAGGAATGAAAATTTCTTTACTTCTTGTTCTTGAGTAGTTTTTTTAAAATGAAGTGTAGAATTTTAATTTGGACAGCTATATGTGCTCAGTACTTTGAAGATATTATTCTATTGTTTTCCAGCATCTAGCTGTTTTCTGATAAGACAACAGCATCTACCTGTTTTCTGATAAGACAACAGATATTTAAAGCCAGCCCTCAAAAACAAGGCTTATTATTTCCAGGGCCCCCTTGAATTTCTTGGTTTCAACTCCTCCTCACTATTCTAATGTTGAATTTGTTTTTTCTCCTTAAATCCTGAGACTGGGGATCCCCCCATTTTTTATAAGCTTGTTCATTTTCTTTTTATGTGCTGCTACATGTAAAAGCAACATATAAAAGAAAACACAAGTATAACAAACTGTGTGTTCAGGTTGGAAGAAAGGATTCTCAATATCAGTTCAGCCTATCCTATTGACTGAAAGCATTTACCTTGTTTCTTTTACAACTAACTTGAATATTATGAGTCTTACATCTAATATACAGTACTCTTCACCCTTCTTGGAACGTCTATGCTCAATAAGGACATTAGTTGATTTGTCACTAATATTGCTTTCCCTACATGTGAGTGCATTCAGAGTTCTATCCTGTCCCATATACATAGCATAATCTTATATTTTGTATCTAACTGGCATCAGTTTTCCTTTTTTTTTTCGATTTACTTTTAAGGTTTACTTTTAGCAAGACTGTACTGAAACACTCTTACACCTTAATAGATCTAATTGTCTGGACTTAAAATAATAGATTTCTCTATCACAGGGGCATTTGTCTGTACAGATACTGATTTCTGTTCTCTGCACATGTTTTCATGTTATATGCCCAGTGTAATATGAAGCGAGTTAATTTATTGTGTTGCATATAGTAAAGAATCCAGCAGAATAATGTTATTTAGGGTTTTTTTCCCATTATTTCTATGAATAACAACAACATCAACAATAATAGTAATAGAAAAGATAATTTCTACCTATAGCAAGTCTCAGTTTTTTCTTAAATGCAGTAGAAGGCCCTTCACACTCTATTTGTCAGCTTGGCTTCAGGTTTTCCTATTGTTGGCTAGAAGACAGATAAAGGGGATTATGGACAGAACTGAGCCTGGTTTCTGCTCATCTCCAACTTGATTTCTTTCAAGGGTTGCAAAATATGATTCAAGTATTTCACAGGCCTTTATAACCTTTGTCATCTGTCTGGTATATGTGCCATCATGGGTGGATTTGGAACTGATATTTTATATCTCTGATCTCACCTGTATAAATATTTGTTTAGACTGACTATCAACATAGAACACAGACATTCTCTTCTGATGTATGGATGATAGAATAGTCCTTAACTGGGCCCCTAAGGATGGGGCAGGCACAAACTAACAGAGGGCAATGAGGCAAATTTTCAATGAACTCAGATTTTATATTTTCCTTTAGGTAAAAGAGTGGTTGCTTCTATACCAAAAAACTATTTCTTATAATTTGGGTTACATTAAAAATATATCATATATACAACCATTTATCGGAATCTATAATAGTGACTTGGTTTTCTCAAATACATTATATATGGAGTCCTTTAGACTGGAATTAAATTAATCATGGTGGTATTTTTTTTCTTCTATAGACTTCCCAGCTATTTTCCCCTAGGAAAACTCTCTTAAATAATCAAGAGAAATAGTTTAGGCAACATTATGTAAATCATCACCCTTATTAGATTAATTAATATTCTTGAAGTTATAGCTCATTTCATGGAAATCAGATTAACCTGATGTTATGGGCATTGTCATTTATCAGTAAGTTATTTGTTAATATGCTCAGTATGTGACATAAAATATGTAACTTTAATAAGAGAATGGATCACCTCAAATAATTTAGCAAATCTTGAAAATGATAAGGATTAAAATTGTGGATGTATAAAGGACACAGAAGCTTGGAGAACTTTAAAACCATCTATTTCTCTCCTGTTTCCCTCACACAAGGAAATGAAGGCTGACACTTTAGCATGGTTTGGAAATCCTTCTAAAAAGTATCTGACTTTCTCTTAGAATTAACAAGTAATTTAAAGTTTTAAGAACTGCAGAACTGATCACATGAATTACCGTAATTTAGTCAAGAATTTTTTTGAATATCCACTTTTGACAAACATTGTACATATATATACCAGGTTGTAGAGATGAATAAAATCATCCTTAGTCTCATATAACTGAAAGAAAAATCCCCCAATATTAGTGAATACTGAGGAATTAAGGATGATGCTATGAGAAAATTTTTATAATGTGACATTTATTAAGTTAAATAAAATATTGTGCTTTTGAGATTAGAATGACTTGGTTTTGTTCTAATGATACTGATGATAGAGAGTGGTTGTATTTTGCAGAAGTTTTATGGGAGCAAAATAAAAACTTGATAATGTGATATAAATTTGGTCCCCCAAGGCGATTTTTATTGTTATTTCTATTGGTGTTGTTAATGAGAGAAATTTCTGTGAGCTATTAGAAAAAAAAATGTGGATATCAATATCTAATCAAAAAGAAGGACAAAATAATGGATAATTAGAGAATATATATAACCAGTAAATTAAAAATATACTCACACGCTAAGGAAGCACAGTGGTGGAAGTTTTGCTCATCATAAAGCTTTAACAGTGAGTAGAAGGTATCTTGGTGTCTTGGGTGTGGGAAGATATGCTAACAACCAGTGATAGATCCGTTGTAAAATTTGGAACTGTTTCTTTGGTATTAAATTTCACTTAAGACCTGTGCTTCTGGACAGGATGGAGTAATAGGAACTGGAGTTACTCTCCTGGCTTAAACTGCTAAAAGTAAAAAAATATATATATATTAAACAATACTTTTAGACATTGAACAACAAACAGCACAAGACAACGGTTGTACAAAGCTGTTAATTATAATGATAACCCATAAAAACCAGTGGCATAATGTTTTGTGTAATACAGTTAAATGTTGGTGTTTGAACAAGTCCCTGGTCACCTGTGAAAAATAAAGGTGGATTCTCTTTTCATATTTATTAACAAAATGAATTTCATAGGGATGCAGTATTTAAATATGTTAAAATACTACAATTACTAGAGGAAAACATTTTTGTTTTATTTAATAAAAGTTAATTTTTAAATTTTTTTTATATTTTTATGTGTTGCATTTATTGCTTTAAGATTATACAAATATGTTTTGATATAATTTAATACATGCAGCATCAACTAGAGTATTCAATACACAGAGTATTCAATGGGTATAGGCTTAGTAGTGGGACCAAATTAGCCCTAGACTAAATTGTTTCACTTGCAGCCTAATAAGGCTTACAAGGAAGCCTCAAAATGATCAAACTATTTCTTAACTACCTCTTTGAGCAAAGTTACAAATATTTAAAAAAATACAAATACGCTCTGCAACCAGTAAAGTAAAATTCACAGTATCTGACATGCAATCTAGAATTACTAGGGATGCAAAGACGAAGGAAAATATAACCCATAACAAGGAGAAAAATTAATTAATGAAAACAGACTGAAAAATGGTACAATCAGTAAACAAAGACATTCAAACAGTTATTATAACTAATTTTCATAGGTTCAAAAAGTTTAAAGGAAAGCATCAACATCTTAAATAGACATATAGAGGATATAAAAATAACCCAAATTGAGTTCCTAGAGATGAAAAATATAGTTTCTGAGATGAAAAATAAACTGGATGGGATTAAAAGAGATGAGGCAATGCAGAAGCAAAGATTGACCTCCCTGCAAAAGCAAAATTTTGTTATTATAATCTGTCCCACTGAGTAGTCCAAATATAAAGTCTGAAATGCAAAATGCCAGCTTGGTCATCTTTTTCCATTTCAAGTTTGCTTTACCCTTTCTGGTTTGTGCTTCCAAAAATAATTAAAGTATAAAATTATGAAAATTGTATTCAATGGTATTAAAATGAAGCATCTATCCATTTTATGGATTGCCCTGCATAATGCAAATATCTAAAATCTAAATATTATGTGTATATATACATATATGTATACATACATATATGTATATATATCTCACTAGCAGAATGAAAAGAAAATATGAAAGTACAACACAAGTTGTGGAGGAATAGAGTAAAGGAAAGTAAAATGATAGTATTTTTGTTTTTAGATATAGTTGCCCTACGCAGTGGAAAAATGGTATATGGATTAGCATATTTTATTTTCTGAGAAGCATGAATCAATTTAAAAGATGAAAGGGCAGATGAATTTAAAGAATCATTAATTTAAATACATAATCAGTCTTCAATTTTTTTGTTACTGACAACATCCCCTTTAAGATTTTCAAAATGCTGAAAGGTGGGATTCCAAGATTTTTAGTTGCTATAGAAGCAATTATTAGCAAATCCTTTCTTCTAATCTCATTACAGAAAATAGTGCCCTTTGTGCCCAGAGAACTCCCATTAGAACAGATAGCTAGTGGGAAGCAGCCACATAGCACAGGGAGATCAGCTGGGTGCTTTGTGACCACATAGAGGTGTGGGATAGGGAGGGTGGGAGGGAGGGAGACACAAGAGGGAAGTGATATGGGAACATGTGTATATGTATAACTGATTCACTTTGTTATAAAGCAGAAACTAACACACCATTGTAAAGCAAGTATACTCCAATAAAGATGTTAAAAAAAAAAAAGGAACTGCATTTCGGAGCAGCTCAGAACATAGGGTGTACCACTCTGGAGCTATCCTACATTTCCTGTGTCTGATTAAATATTGTGTATATATGCTATGTATTTATATCTCCATCTAAATATACATCTATATCTCCTAAAATACTCTCTCACATATAATGAAGTCACAGTTTCCAGATAGTTGTTCTGGTAGTCATTAGACAAAATATAGTCTCATTTATTTAAAAAATGTGAAATGAGAGAAATGTATGAAAAACTTGATCCATCTTCTGACTGAATTTGTGGTATTGGTACCTTCAGAAGAGGAAATAATTAATTTATTGTAAATTGTTTTATTCCTCATTTATTAGAGAGGAAATTTATAAACTGAAACTGTTAGGGCTTAAAGGGTTTTTTTCCAGAAGATAATATCTGAGGTTCTCACCTTACACTGAGCAGTATATCACTAGTAAACAATCAGACAAATATGTACATTATTAAGTTATTTTCTTTTCACCTGGCTTTTTAATACTATCATCTGATATACATCATATTAATTGACACTGCAATTTCTTCCTTGATTTGTATATTTTTTTCTACAAACACTTTGCATTCCAACTTCCACGTATCTGATTTACTCATCCCTGTGATGGTCTTCATCTTCAGACATCTTGCTGTCTGGGCTGTTCAACCCTGTGACAGTAAAAGCACACTCACTAGGGACTAGGAGTTTGAGAAGGACTTAGAAAATTGTTTGGAACCTGAAAAAAATGGCTCCAGAATATGAAAACAAATCTGCAAAATTGAGATCAAAACCTGTGTAATTAATATTTTCAACTAATATTACTACAACAGCAATGTTACTCAGCTTTCATATAGTTATCTATAAATTATACTGGATATGTGACTTGGGCACATTTTAATGCATTTTATAACATTTAGGGTAAAGCTTCTAAAAGGGCAATTGCCTAGGACTGAGGAAGGTTTAAAAATGGCCCTGCACAGAGTGAACTAGAAGTGACTTCAGTGGGAGGCTGAGGCAGAGATGCTGGACCCGGAGAGTGACAGAGCAGGCGTACATTGGAGAGAGCTTTCCTATATAGGAGAGCCAGGAATTTGTTACTTATTGAGGGGGGAGCATGAAGGTAGTGGACCCTATAATGAGAATCCTAGGATTGCTCCTAGATTTCTAACTTGGATAAATGACAGGATGGTACTCTTTGGTGAATACTAAAGGAACAGCAACAGCAGCAAAAGTCTAAGAATGGAACTTTAACATATCACAATGCCACCTTTAAAGTAAATTTGGTATTCTTCTCCTTTTTGAATGAATGAAAATACATTAATTAAAGACACACACGGGCTCCCCTGGTGGCACACTGGTTGAGAGTCCGCCTGCCAATGCAGGGGACACGGGTTCGTGCCTCGGTTTGGGAAGATCCCACATGCCGCGGAGTGGCAGGGTCCGTGCGCCATGGCTGCTGAGCCTGCGCATCCGGAGCCTGTGCTCCGCAATGGGAGAGGCCACAGCAGTGAGAAGCCAGCGTACCACAAAAAAAAAAAAAAAAAAAAGACACACACATTCACACACCTGCTAATATCTGCTCTTCTGCAATCATGTGTTTTCTGTATAGTGTCTAAATATCTATTCCAGTTGAAGTAGCGCTTAAACACTTCAATATGCCTCTTTTCAGCCAAAAAGCAAAACTGTCTATGACTGTTTCAACATATTTTAAATATATGTATAATCATTGCCAACTTGTCTGCTTTGCAGATTCTAGTTTCCTATACAATATTTAATATCTCCCTTTATTGAAAATGTCAGTGCTCAGTATTATGATTGTTTTTCATTTTTATTATATGTCTGAATATTAGAATTATTGATTAATCTCTTTATTAATGGAATAATCTCTGCACAATGTTAAATACACTTCTTCTCTACCATTATTATATGTTATATTAAAGATTTTCCATACAGTTACTTTAAATGGGATTTTCAGATTTTTCAGGCTTTTTGAAGTCAGTAGGATAGGCTCCAGTGAGTAAAAGAAATGCTGAAGAACAACAATATGAATTAAACAAATTTAAGTAGTTAAGAAAGCACTAATCTAGTCATTGAGAAATGTATACTAATATTTACATAGTATGTATATATAAATCAATAGTTTCTAAATGAGATAATCTACTGAACAAAATATCTTAAAATATGAATGAAAAGATGTTGTAAAATCTCTATATGATTAAAGTACAAACATTTTTATAAGCTTGGAATATAAATAATAAGCGCATTTTTGCCTGGGAGACAAGTTGTTATCTGGGAAACCTCAAGACATTTTGTAGATTATCGAAATCACTTTACTATCAATCTTGAGCATTTCTCCTATCAACTCTATAATTAGTATTGGAAATTACCATGATGACTCTATTTCACTATCAGGAACATTGAAGAAACTATTTAAAGTGCTAAACATTGGTTTTAACAAATAAAAAACAATTCATCTGAAGAAGATGTTACAATGAGCTGAGGAATTAAAATATCTCAAAGTAGAGAAATTTCACTGACTGCAGTATAAACAACTTGAGGGTAGAGAGTGTCTGTTTTTCCTGTTTGCCCTCCAAATTTGGGAACAGTTTTATATGCACGGTGCAGGGTGATAAGCAAATGTTTAACAAATGAAAAGTACTGAATTCATTACCTTGTGGTACAAATTAGGATTTCTTTTGTACTGTAACTAGAAGATTTTAACTTCAGCATTATGAATTATTAATGTCTTTATCTGATTCCCAGTTCTGTGTCAACCAAACTTATTTGAGTGATAATTAGAGGACTTCATGTTTATCCTATCTTCTAGGATTTCACTTTTGCATATCTGTTAATTCATAATTTTGACATTTTTATAGCACAACCAAAGACTATAAAAACACATAGAGCAAGCACTTGCCAAAGAACTCTAAATAAAACACATCTCAGATATGAAATTAGATCCATGCTTGGTTATACTTCTAAGTGCTTCATCTAAAGAGAGACATGCAACACTGCTGCATGAATTCATCACCTAGGGTGACTTTTAAACCTACCAACAGCTGGCCCCTCTATCATATCTGATTTTATTCAATAGTCTAAGTGATAATAATTTTTGGATCAAGAACTTTATTTTACTGGTTGTAAAGGTGGGCACATGCACACGCACACAATCCCCAGTGCTTTTAAAAATTGTGGGACAGAATTAATCATAACTATTGCATTTAAATGCCATTTATCAACTTATTAAAGTGCAAGCATGCAGGGAAAATAAGCTAAAGACAAGACTTTCGTTTTTCAATTTATTTTTTAAAAGTCTTGTAGAAATCTTTATGAAATTAACACAAAATGGTGGTACCAAAAATCTTATTGCTTTGTTTATTCCCTAGTCTGTGGCAATGTAAAGAGTGGAAGTTAAGCCAGAATTTAAGTTAAGGAAAGCTATATTGTATAAAGTTTAGCCAAAATTCTCTAACTTGCCATATATTTTCAAATAAATAAACTTTCTATTCTCTTCCCTCTCTCCTCATCTCCCTTAAGGTATGTCAACTCTAACCCTGCCCCCCCCATACACACACCTTGTTGCCTCTGATATTATCTCCTCTACTAGAGGCGCTTTTGTACTTATTGCTACACAATAGTTCAACAATAAAATGTGATAAATGCAGGCAAAGGTGTTTCAAGAAAGAAGGTAAATGTCCTTACACATTTTCAACATAGAAACAAAAAGTTTACAAAACAGCAAAATTAAAAAAAATAGTTATAGATAAAGTTTGCAGATAATGTTGTCATCCCTCTTAAAAGAAGAGGGATAAGGCACAGAAGAAATGTAGTGTTGGGGACAATGAAAATCAGCAGTTATTGCAATCTATTTATGCTGCATTCAGTGGATTTAGAAGACAGAGGCTTGAGTGCTGTCGTTATTACTTGTTTGCCATTTGATGGTGGGCAAAATATTTAATTTCATTGGGTTTCTCTTTCTATGCCTCTAAAATGTGGATTCCCAGGCTAAGAAAATATTTCAAATCTTTTCTAGGTCTAGAAGTCACAGACCTTAGTGTACCCTTTATAAAGGCCACATTTTCACAAAAGACAGCATTCTTGTAAAACACCTTTATAGAAAGAAAAAGCTATATTTAGAAAGCCCACTCAGTGTCCAGGGTTTTCTGAAGTCGTACTGCTGTTTGTAACCAGGTGTAGGCCAGTAGGACAACACATTTGCTTTAATAACTGTCCAGATTTCTTGGAGTTAAAGATAAGTTTTTCATTATTCTAAGTGTTGACCTAAGAAATTATTGAAAATAAGAATTGTTCTAATTTACTTCTTGAATTGCCCAGTTCTTACATGGCCTGACATGAAAGGCGATTTAAAAGATTGCATTTAAGTTTGGACATATAGCCTTCATCCTGCTGTTTCATCACAGACCTCTTACAAGATAAACACGTGCAACCATTTTGAGTTTCTGAATGGGAGTGCTCCTTATAGTATTTTCCCCTTATAAATTCCTTGCCAACTTACTCCAATTTGAATGCAGGTAGAAATTTATAAATTTCTCCAAGAACTTATTTTTATTTTTATGAATCTTCCAGATTTTGTTTTAATACCGAGGACTTTGTCAAATTCATAGACATTTGATAGAATAAAAAGCAAAAGCATAATTCGGAAAAATCCAAAAACCTCAAATAGAAAATAAGATGCTATGTTGTTAGTAACAGAAATTAGCACAAATAGACTGAAAAACTGACCACCATTGTAAACTGAGCTTTTAACTATGGCAGTCACCAGGAAAAGGAGGGTTACTCCTCTTTTTTTGCCTTCTTTTAACAATCTCGAAAATTAAAGAAAGATTGAAATGACAATAAAAATAATTTATTTCCCAAACCATTTGAGAGTAGTTGCTAACACAATGCAATGTCTCCCCCAAATCCTCTAGTATATCCTACAAACATATATCCAAATATAATCATGAAAATAAGGAAATTAACACTGACACATGACCACAGAGCTACTAATCCTCAGACCCCTTTCAAGTTTTGTCAATTATCCCCATCATGTCCTTCATAATAAAAGGATCAGCCCAGTGTCACATGTTGCATCTAGCTGTCCTGTCTCTTTAGTTTTTTAATCTGGAAAATTTTCTCAGGCTTCCCTTGAATCTCATGAACTAGAAAGTTTTAAAGAATATGGATCAGTTATTTTGTAGGATTTAGCTGTTTGTATTTGTCTCATGATTATTCAGGATATGTGTAGTTGGCAGGAATAACACAGTGGTGAAACTCTGTTCTTCTCACTGCTTCCTATCAAACAATTTTGGCAAACTTTTAACTTGTAACCTTACTGGAATATCATGTTACTCATTTGATTAAGGTGTATCACCCAGTCTTCTCCATTGTAAAGTTATTTTTTCTCCTTCATTATTAATAAATTTTGTGGTAAGGCACTTTGTAATTATGTAAATATCCTGTTCCTCATCAAACATAATTTACTCAGTGTAATTATTTAAATCAGTATGAACTCATAGACTCCTATTTTATTCAATTGACTATAATACATTTCTGCCATTATTTATTTTGAGGCTGAGATTGTTCAAGATTTGTCCAGTGGAAACCCCTTCAGTTTGGCTTCTATATCCTTTGATGTTTCCCAATTATTCTGTGATATCTCCCTTCTTTTTTTTTAACAACTTTATTGGAGTATACTTGTTTTACAATGGTGTGTTAGTTTCTGCTTTATAACAAAGTGAATCAGTTATACATGTATCCTCATATCTCTTCCCTCTTGCATCGCTCTCCTTCCCACCCTCCCAATCCCACCCCTCTAGGTCACAAAGCACCGAACTGATCTCCCTGTGCTATGCAGCTGCTTCCCACTAGCTATTTATTTTACGTTTGCTAGTGTATACATGTCCATGCCACTCTCTCACTTTGTCACAGCTTATACTTCCCCCTCCCCATATCCTTAAGTCCATTCTCTAGTAGGTCTGTGTCTTTATTCCCGTCTTACCCCTAGGTTCTTCATGACATTTTTTTTTAGATTCCATATATATGTGTTAGCATACGGTATTTGTCTTTCTCTTTCTGACTTACTTCACTCTGTATGACAGACTCTAGGTCCAGCCACCTCACGACAAATAACTCAATTTTGCTTCTTTTTATGGCTGATCCCTTACTTCTTGAAACAATAATATGTTCTAGGGTCATCTTATATTTTCCCTGTAGTGGTTCTAGAATCAGCCATTTCTCCAAAGAGCTTTAGTTCCTTCAGTTGGAGAGCTGTATTTAGAAACCAAGATCTGGACACTAGGTGTATTCATTGCGCTTGGGAAGCAGTGGTCCCAGGTACTCTCAATAAGCAGAGCTAGGGGATTTATGTACATATATACATACACACATATGAAAACACATATTCATAACCATTTACACATATTCACAAACACATTCATTAACATATGCATACATATAGTCTATGTTTTTTTCTATAATGTCTCTATGTTGAAAATCATGTGCTCACATTAACATCCTCCATTCCCTTTTAACACCCTTTCATTCTAGTTTTTGCCCTTTTCATATTTTAACTCCCTCCACAGATATTAAAATAACACTGATTACCATATTCTTAATATCCTTAATTATTTGATCAATCTTCCTGTATTTAAGTAAATTCTTGTAGCTGCCACTTTCCCATCCACACATTTTCTCCATCTGGCACGGGTTAGGACAATCTGTACAGAGTGGTTGCCAAGGCCACTTCCTCATGTGGATGCCCTTTCACACGAATCAGACTTCAGCAGTCAACTCCAGGCTCCCTTATGCAGACATCCTCTCCCCTTTCTCAGACTCTGAGACTCAATGCCAAGTCATGTGGTTCCTTGAATGCCCACCTCCCCCATGCTGACAAAGTGTTATTTTACCTCACTTAATGGACTAATTTGTTCAAGAAGGGAAGGGATCACAACACTATAAAGCAGTTATACTCCAATAAAGATATAAAAAAAAGAAGGGAAGGGACAAGGCGGGGATGAAGAAAGGGAGGTGGACAGGGATGAACAGGTATCTTTCCTTTCTAAACAATATTTGAAGAGGTCCTTCATTTAGAAATTGCAAAGACATTATGAAGTATCAGCTGAAGAACTGAAACAATGACATATGTTTACACATCTGTATCCCTACATCTATGACACACAATGTACACCTAATTTTATAGCAACCAAAATATAATTTAACAAAACTTATGATGCTTAGCCATACACTTTAATACTCAGCAACTTAAAAAAATGTGCAGTGCCATTTGGCTGTTAACTATCATCCATTTATATGAATGGATTTGTAAAACTCCTAGCCAAGAGTGCTTGGGATAGCGTCTCTAATGGTCCTTACTGGATCTTCTTCTTCTTTTGTCACTCTTTTCAGTCATTTGTTGATTCTCGATTGTATCTCATTGGTGACTTTCATAACCATTGGTAATCATATCTGGGCAAATACCCCAGCTTGGTGTCTCTCAAAGGGCTGACTGAAAACCACCTGCAACAGAATCAACTGTGGTACTAGATAAAATTCAGGTCCACAGGCCCTGTTCTGATTTCCTGCTCAGAAGCTCTTTAGAGAGTAATGAGTATTTGGAAAATACCTTAGCTAATTCTCACACATTAACACTGAAACCATGGTGGAGTTTGCATGTCTACAATTCCTCAAAGTTCACGGTTTAAACCACATAGGTCTCACCAACTACAGTTCTTTTATCTTAGCTTGATCAATTCACATTTGTTATTTAACCAACTTGGAAATTGCCAGATGTGTGAATAGCCGCCAAAGTAAAATGTATCTATCTTTTGCAAAAATGTCTTCTACCAAATGTCTCTACAAAATGAAATGTAAATACCTTCTAAGAACTTGCTTGGAGGAATCTTACAGATTTTTAAAATCTTCCAGGTTTTAGGGAATAGCAAGTGCAAAGGCCCTGACGTTGGGAAAGCCACTGAAGAAAGAAAATCTGGATGTGTGTGTGAGAGAATAGTAGTAGTAAACGAGCTTGGAGAGTAGGGCAGAAGAAATACTGAATAAAGCATGTGGGACAGGTAAAAAGTTTAATTTTTATTCTAAAGTGATGGGAACAGGTTTTGGAAAATAATGTGATATGATTCATGGTTTTTTGTGATTATTCTGGCTATTGTATTGGTTATAGACTCTAAGGATTGGGGCAAGAGGGGAGGAAGCAAGGAGGTTGTGGAAGAGGCTGCCTATTGCATTAGATGAGGCAAGCAATGATGGCTTGGAGTAAGTAAAGACGGCAAGAGTAAGGTGAGAGGTAGGTGCATTCAGGATGTATTTTCAAGTTAGACTGGCAAGAATTTCTGATGGACTGGACACAAGAATTGTGGGAAAGTGAGAGTTTAAGGATGAATCTAACATTTTTGGCCTGAGCAACTGGATGAGTTATGGAGCCAGGAAAAACGGGAGTGTAATGGATGGATCAAAGCAAAATATTTAGTTTTATTTGCTAAGTTTGAAATGTCTATTATGCATAGATTGGAGATATTTAGTGGGAAATAGGAATTAGGAGTCTGGAGGTTAGGTGAGTGCTTAGGGCTAGAAGTACGAATTGGGGGATCATAAGTCATCTTCCCATTAAAGTAATGGGACTAGATTAAAACTCATGAGTAGTTAAGGTAGATGGAGAGTGAAGGGGGCCAGGAATGAGCCTTAGGGCATTCTATTTTTTTATTTTTTTTTTCTTTTTGCGGTATGCGGGCCTCTCACTGTTGTGGCCTCTCCCGTTGCGGAGCACAGGCTCCGGATGCGCAGGCCCAGCGGCCATGGCTCACGGGCCCAGCCGCTCCGCGGCATATGGGATCCTCCCAGACCGGGGCACGAACCCGTATCCCCTGCATCGGCAGGCGGACTCTCAACCACTGCGCCACCAGGGAGGCCCAAGCCTTAGGGCATTCTAAAAGACGTTGAGGGATGGGAGCCATCACCAAGGGAGACTGCCAAGGAATGGTGAGTGAGGAGGGGAGAAATCTAGGAGAGGATGGTGTCCTGGTAGCCAGTGAAACAAAATATTCATTCTGGAAATTATGAGGTTCATTTCCCAAAGTTTCTTGAATTGATGATCATTTGAAACTTGGTATTTTAAAAAGAGCTTTAGCAAACAGAAAAGAGAATAATTTTCTATCATGAGAGATTGATTGCAGTAGCATGGGGAATGGAAACGTTGTGAAAAGGGAATCAAGAATCTATGTAAAAGACAATTTTAAACAAAAGTATTCATTTAAAACACAAGTACACAATATTTAGACATTATATTTTGTCTTTGTATCAACAGCAGCTACAGCCTGCTGTAAGTGAAAGATGAAGGATTACAGTTTAATATCAAATCAGGGAAAAAGGTGAAATAGTTGAATTCTTTGTAGATTTTTAATAGATTTCAAACCTCTATTGGTTTTGAATAATGTCATATTTCAAACATAATTTTCTAAATAATCATAACAATTTTAGAATCAGGATAAACCTTATATAACCTTACATAAAACATATTTAAATGCACATATAGTTCATTTTTACGGGTAAAACTAGGACTCTGGTCTTCTGATTACCAGTACTATTTCTTATTGCAACACACTGTTTAAATGTATAGATGATAGAAAAATGAGCATACCAGTGATCTCTTAAATGTTTTACAAAATATTAAGTAATTAAAATTAGGGGAAATAAAGCTCATGAGGATTAAATTACAGGAAGAGTTTATAAGAGGGCAAACAAGTAGGAGATGTATTTCCACACAGATAAATATGAGGTTTTAGTAGAAAATGACCAAAACTGCATTTATAAGGTCATGATACTAGCTAAATGAAATAAAGACAACCATCATGTGAATAACATATAATTTTGAAGGTGAATTTTGAATATGGAGACTGATACAGATTAACATCTGATTATAATAAAAATCAGATCGGCAGGGTAACAAGGTCTTCTTCATCCCATCACAGCTTATCAGGAATAAGGGAACCTCTTGATACTTTGGTATGTGCCATTTTAGGACAATGAACTTGCTACAAAGTGAACACATGACATAAGAAATAGTTTAGAAACATAAATATGATTCAAGAAATCCATGGATGGTGAAAGCTATGTTGGATTATTTCAAAAAGTTAGGGATGACTAGGTTAAGTAACTTCTCTTTTTAATAAAAGAATAACTGTCACATGAAAGATCTCACTATGCCATTGACAAAGATAAAATCCTGGGACGCCATGGCTTCACAGTCTAATAGTCTAGAGATACAATGTCCAGTATAGTGTCCATTAGTCACAAGTGGCTATTAAATACTTGAAATGTGGGCAAGTTTGACTTAGGAACTGAAATTTTAATTTTATTGAACTTACATTTAAAAATTTAAAAACACATGTGACTTATGGCTGTAGTTCTTGACAGCACTAAGAACATTTCCATTATCATGGAAAGTTCTATTGACCAGAGCTGACCCATAACCTTTTTACTTAATTTTACATTTATTCCTCTTTGCTAAGAAAATCCTCTCTCTTACTAAAAAACAATATTAACAAGATGGCTAGATATAAGCTCAAGATGCAAAAATCTATTGGATTTCTAAAATCCAGGAACAAAGAGAGAGCTTAAAAATTATTTAAAATGGAAAAAAAACTACCTAGGAATAAATCTAAATAAAAATATGCAAGACATTTATGGAGAAAATGAAAGCTTATTGAAAGATATTAAAGAAGTCTTAAATAAATGGAGAGGTACATCTTGTTTATGGATTGAAAAGACTCATCATATTGGTGTAAGTTTTCCCCAACTTAATTTATATAGTCAATACAATTACAATAAAAATACTTAATAGAGGTTTTACAGGATTGCCAATTCTGAAATTTATGTGAATGGTCAAGAACAGCTCAGACACACCTAAAAAATCCATTCATTCCAAAATGGTCCTGGAAGACTTAATTATTCATAAGAAAACAAAGAAATTGGATAATACAGACAAGTCGATTGTAAGTGCATTAATGGCTTGAATATAAAACAAAGATACACTGGAACTTTCAGAAGAAAATATACTATATCTGGGTAGCATTAAACTAGGGAAGGGCATTTTAAGTAGAACAAAAAGACACTAAGCTAAAAGATAAATTTGATTTCATTAAAATTGAGAGCCGTTATTTATCAAAAGACATTAAAAATGTTAGAAGGTATGAAATAACTTATTTGTGTCATATATAGCTGACCAAAGATTATTTGCTTGTATTTAAAAAACAATACAAATAAGTAAGAAAAAGATAAACAGTAGAAAAATGGACAAAAGATATTCTCTGGACTTCACAGAATAGGAATCATAGGCAACTGTTAAACAAATGAAAGGATTCTCAGCCTATCAGTAATTAGAGAAATACAAATTAAAATTGTTAGGGACTGCATTGTGTTCCCTAAAATTCGTATGTTGATGCCCCATCTCCCAATGTGGCTGTTTGGAGACAGGGACTTTAAAAACATAATTATGGTTAAATGAGGTCATAATGGTGGGGCCCTAACAGATATGACTGGTGTCCTTGTAAGAAGAGAAAGAGATAAGAGGGATGTATACACACAGAGAAAAGGCCATGTGAGGACATGGCAAGGAAGCAGTGGTCATCTGCAAGTCAAGGACAGAGGCATCAGGAGGACCCAAAACTGCCAACATCCTGAGCCTGGACTTCCAGCCTCCAGAACTGTGAGAAGATAAATCTCTTGTTTTTTAAGCCACTGAATCTGAGGTATTTTGCTAGGACAACCTGAGCAGACTAATACAAGGAACAAAAGACTAGAATGGCCATTCTAACTGGTGAAGCTATAGAGCAAAAGGGCTGAAAATTGATTCCATAACTTTGGAAAACATTTTGACATGAATTTTTAAAGTTGAATATTTGAATTCCCGACACCTCAGCAATTCTAGTCTTAGTATGTCTACTCTTTTACTTATGTTAAATCTTGCACATGTGTACCAGGAAACATTAAAATAAATGTTCATGGAAGTACTGTCCGTAATAGGCCCCAAACAACCCAAATATCATTAATAGAATAAACACATTTTCTTGTATTTATACAATCAAATATTATACAGTAGTACAAATGAATGAACACTAGTTAAAGTAAAGTGGATGAACCTTAGAAACATAATGTTGAGTAAAAAAAGCAAGCACAGAAGACTCAAGTATGATATCAATTTTATAAATCTCAATAATAAGCAAAATCAGATAAAAATTATGTGGATGTTCAACATAAAGCCAAGATCAGAGTGATTTCTTTGGTGAAAGCAGGAAGGTGGGATCAGGGTAGAGAACAGAGAGAAGACTCAGCAGTTTTGATTCTAGTTCTTAGTTTTGGTGGTGTGTTTGCAGGAGTTTTTATTATTTCTCATAACTTACATACAATTAAATATATTCTTTTGTATATTATCTAATAATATTTAAAAAATCAAAATCCATTATATACCAAAGATAAGCCCTAGACATTAATTATAGAGAGTCCATTTTGAAACAACATACATAGTTACTCATAAATCTTCTGTAGTTGAAAGCTTTTAGCTATGAAATTCTTCCCCCTTCATAGGAGGACTTTATGTTCCATAATGAAGGAAAATTGTTCCTACTTTAGGACAATTTGCCTTCTTTATTTAAGTGATACTAGTTCTTTGGCTGCCTAGAAATTTTAAAAACAACTGATAACTACATCTACTGCCTGCAAGAGAATAAAGGAAAAGGAGCATAGGAGTCAATCTCATACATTATTGATAAACACATACAAAGACAATATTGGTACAAAGCTATTTCTCCATATAGCAACTCTGAATTTTATTAATGAACACATATATATATATATCAAACATTAATAAAAGAATAAAATCCAATATGAGTACATTTGCTCTTTTTTTGCAATTAGTTCCAGGATTCTATTTTAGATTATTACTTCATATCTGCGAGAGTTGGGTGTGTGTTTGTGTGTTTGGTTTTATGGAAGTTGCATTGTGCTAAATTTTACATTTCTTTCTAGAATTAAATGGCTTTTGTTATCCCTTGGGAATACTGAAGATAGCAACAACAGATTACTACCTACCGGTGGAAAAGTATAAATAGCAATTTTAGCTGCTAGTGATTCTGAAATTGCCCTTAGCTTTGTCCTTCTAAAAATGCTCCAAGAATTACGTTTTGCAAATCCACAGATTTACTATCCATATTCAAGTCATTTACGTGGACAAAGAATGTAGCCTGCGGTATCAGTACAAAGGATGTTATAGCCATCAAGCCATCAGCCACTGAAGCCACCCCCAATGCTCCACCCTGAGGGCATTCAGGATGGAGAAAACAGGATACTGGCGCTAGATAATTAAAGTGCATTTCAAGGGAATGATTTCCATGAGACCAGATTCTTGCATCTCACCATATATAGAAAAGTGCTAAATTTATTAAATTAAGATGTCTAGTTTCTTTAATTAACAGTAATCTTTTGATGTTCCAAATACCTGGGGTTTTTTTTGCAAGAACCCCTAAATATCCTGTGCTCTCCCTTACCTCTTCGGAACAGTCCCTCAGAGCTATCTGAGAGGCTGTCTCCTGATTTAAGTCCTCAGTATGTCCTCCAAATAAAACATAATTCTCAACTTTTAGGTTGTGTATTTTTTTTCAGTCAACATTTAATTGTATGGCTCACGTAGGTACTATGCCTAGATGTAATGGGATGAGCTGTAAATTATTAAAACTAGATAAATTCTGTCAGCTCTACCACTAGCTGAGATAAGGCTTTCATCTCTGGATACTTCTGTCATAGACCTTGGTAGATATGGGGTCTGTGTTGGTCTTAAAATTATTCTTAGAATTGTGGGGACTCATTCATTCTTTCAGCAAATTTTATTGCTTATATTCTATGTGTCAGTTACAGTGCTGGGTCTTGAAATATAGAAGTCAACACACGAAAATACAAGGATAAAACACATTTTCTACCATACTAACTTTTTTCATTCATTAGTTCATCCCTAAATCATTCAACAGGCATCTTCTTATTGAATACTGATGAGGGGTCAAATGCTATGCTAAACACTGAGTATATAACTGCAAATGAGATGGATAGGCCCTGATTTTGATGTCACTACTATCTTTTGTCCTGCCATATAATGGGACAGCTTCATTATTCCCTTTACCCTAAGTTTTTATCACAAATTGCTAATGAAAATAAAACTGTTAGTGGAGTTTCAACATGCATAGATAAATAAGAACACAGAACTCCCCTTTCGCATGCCCCATTCTTCTCCTTCTAACTGCCTATGTGAACCCACTTTGTGTCAAGACCAAGAATTTGTGCCCCAATAAGAACCAAGCTGATTTCCTCACACTGACTGGGGCTATTGCTCCTATTGCTCACTTAGAAGACTTGATGCTTAATTTTGATAAGCAACTAGAAGACCATGGAGACAACCTATAAAAATGATTTGTATTGGGAGAATATACTAAAAAGGGTTAATGTGCTGTTCCACATGTCTAACCTCCTGGGATTAAACCACAGGCACCAATATCACCAAGTGTACTTGGCAACAATGAGCTAAAAATGAAAAAAAAAAGCATCATACTGTTATTGTATTCATTTCCCCCAAGGCACTCTCTGATAAACACCACAACCTCTAAGGGAATTGAGAACAGCTTCATTGTGGGGTAGGTTAGATATACATCTTTTTCCAAGCAGTTATATCATATCCAGCTATCAGCACACCTTACTTAAGATGATTGTAATGTATGAGATTAAATGTTCCTACCTGATTGGAAACCTTCTTGTCCTCAATTCATTGGCTATACTGGATTATTTTTCTTGGGTCAGACCTCCAGAATTCTACCAGAAATCGTTCCTTTGGGGAAACCAGGCCTTCCTAGAAACTCAGGAAACTGAAATGGAGACAGCAAGAGAGAAGGAAATTATTTGGACATATAGACCTCAATTGTTTGGTTTTAAGTAAATGTCCAAGCAAACATCTTCTAAATGGTATAATAACTTTAGGGAAATTCACAGTTTATAAGTTTGTGTACTCATAAACTGAACATATTATGATAAAAGTACAGGTTGCATTTTGTGTCTTCAACTCAAGCAAAGACTTCAAAAAAGGCCCAGTTATCCTTTGTTCATTAAGACACAAAGAGAGGGCAAAAAGGGCAAGTTTCTAAGTCTTTTTCTTTAAAATTTACTTCCTTTCTTCAGCCTTCATCAAGATCTTCAGGAAATTAACTTTACTAAAGTTTTCATAAAATAAACATACGAACCTGCAGAAAACTATTTCACAGAGACCTGTAATGTACAATATCCATCGCATACATGCACCATGAGCTTGTCTTTTCTAGCACTGGCGTACACAAAACTCTGTGTGTGTGTCTGTGTGTGTGCACGTGTGTCTTTTTTTTGTTATGGAGCCATAGGGAGAAAATAAATCTATTGGCTGCAATTCAGTGATGTAGAAAGATTTAAGGGTAAAGGAAAAGGCTACAAGCAATAAAGTGAAGCAATAAAGTCATGAGGTTGTGCTTCCATAATAATAACAATAGTAGTCTTCTGTAACCAAAGGAGCAGGCTCCTCAAATTATAGTCACACCTGTTAGACCATCTGCCCATAAATTTCACACTATCATTAGTGGAAAACAAATGGCACTGTCTCTCCTTCCCTTTATCCATTGGCTATTCTCATATAAATGATTTTTCTCTTCAAGGTCATGCTCTTTCCTATCTGTTTAAAAATATTAGGATTTAGGAGGGGTGATACATAATGTGCCATGCCTTGGTACTTGTACCAGTGATGGCTCTGTAAGGAGCACTGGATTGTTAGGGGGCTATAAATTGAATTCCCCTAGAAGCAGAACCTGAGGCAATAATTTGAATGCAAACTGTTCATCTGGGAGGTGCTTCCAGAACACTCAGAAGTGGAGTGGGAATTGAGAATGGAGGCATGGAAGGAAGCCAACAGAGGTGCATTACTGAATCAATTACTCCTGCAGGGAACTGCTGCCAGTACTTCAGGGGAGTTCTGTGAAACTCTATAGAACATGTCTCAGAGTTATCCCAAGAATTGGTGAGAAACTTGAAGTACTTATCTTCCAGTCCCCTCTGTCCTTGGTTGAAAGCTACACCCAGATACATTAACTCCTGTACATTTCTGGCCTGCCCTAAGGTGGATAATTGCAGGTGGTAGCATGAGTCTATCAGCATATACTGGAATGATGAGTGCTGGGGAGATATGATTGGAGCATTGAAACCATCTAATACAGTGGGGGCAGGAGATATTAATTATTGGCTTGCAAGTCCAAATGGGTAACCTTAAATTCCTGGGTTAATGGTTTTACTTTGAGGTATTTAAGCATGATGTATGAGTAAAAATTTCCTCTATTAAATCAAGTTGAAGATCCTAAGTCCCTAATCTTCTGGAAAACTGTGGGGATCTTTTTAACAGATTTTTGAAAAGTAACATGATTAAGATTTCAAACTGACCATCCATTCATTCATTCATTCACTCATTCAACAAACATTTATTGAACACCTAAAGTATGCCATGGGTTAAACTAGGCACCAGTGTTACTGTTACTAAAATCATTATCGTGCCATCTAGAAGTCAATGTATTGTGACACTCAAATAAGAAAATCCATAGTTACCGTAAAAATTATTACAGAGTGATATATTAAGACACGGTAAGACCTTAATTCATGCCGTGGACAGTAGTATATGGGGGATATCAGTAGGGCTTCGTGTAGAAGGCAATTGAAATGGATATGTAACATGAAGGAAGGGTGAATTTTTGAGGAAAAGAGAAGATAAATTCATGTTTGCCAGAAAATGAATGGTTAAGGATCAGTCCAGAAAGGAGTTCCATTCATAATCAGTATAAGAAATGCCACTGGGGCTTCCCTGGTGGTGCAGTGGTTGAGAGTCCGCCTGCCGATGCTGGGGACAAGGGTTCGTGCCCCCGTCCGGGAAGATCCCACATGCCACAGAGCAGCTGGGCCCATGAGCCATGGCTGCTGAACCTGCGCGTCCGGAGCCTGTGCTCCGCAATGGGAGAGGCCACAACAGGGAGAGGCCCGCGTACCGCAAAAAAAAAAAAAAAAAAAAAAAAAAGAAAAGAAAAAAAAGAAATACTCACGGGAGTGTAAGAAAAGAAGACAATGGAGAGGGTGGTAGAAGCCAGACCATGAATGGTCCATGTATGTATAGTAAGTGCTATGGTGTATTCTTTGTGTTCCCCTCCAAATTCATACGTTGAAATCATAATTTCCGGAGGTGATAGTAGTAGTAGGTGGGGCCTTTGGGAAATGATAAAGGTATTAGTGCTCTTATAAAAGAGATGCCACAGAGCTCCTGTAGATCTTCTGCCATGTGAGGTTACAATGAGAAGTCTGTAACAAAAAAGAGGGCCCTCATCTGACCATACTGCCACCCTATTCTTGCACTTGCAGCCCCCAGAACTGTGAGAAAAAAATGCCTGTTGTTTATGAGCCACCCAACCTGCACCATAATCTTACAGCAGCCCAAAAGGACAAAGAGTGTTTGCATGTGAAATTTTACTCCAAGAAAGATGGGAATCCATTGAAGGATTTTAACTGGTAACTTAGAAGAGAGAAAAGTTTCGTAACACAATCAGGTATTTTTATTAGAAAAATTTGTTTCATTTTCAGAAAGATCACTCTGGAAATACTGTGACTAGATTTTTGGAGAAGGGTGATGGCAGTCCCGGATATAGAAAGATGAGTTAGTAGTCCATTAACGTAAGTCAAACAAGAAAGTGGATATAGAAAGTGTGAATTTGTGGCTGAGCGTTCTTTTCTTTTAGCACTTGAAAAATGTTATGTCAGTGCTTCTGACTCCAGAGTTTTAGACAAGAAATATGCTGTCATTGGAATTGGTGTTTCTCAATAAGTAATGCATTGTTTCTGCCTGTCCACTTTCGAGATTTTTTTTGTTTCTACTTTTCAGAAGTTTAATTATGACACGTCTTGGCAAGGATATCTTTGCGTTTTTCCTCTTTGGGTTTGCTCAGATTCTTGAATTTGTGTTTATGTCTTCTAAAAAATTGGGAACTTTTTAGTCATGATTTCTTTGAATACTTTGTCAGTCCTACTTGCCCTCTGTTTTCATTCTGGAACTTTGATGATATGAATGTTAGTGCTTTTGTTACTGTTTACACGTTCTTGAGATCCTGTTCTTTCTCCCGTCTCTACCCCTCAGTCTATTTTTCTCTGTACATGTGGTGGATTGTATTGATCTCTTCTAAGTTCATGATTCTATGCTTTGTAATCTCCACTCTACTCTTGAGCAAAGCTTTTTGATTGTTGTAGTTTTCAGTTCTACTGTTCTCATTTGTTTTTATTGTTGTAACATCTAGTTCTTTGTTTCCATTTGCTATTTTTCCCATTTCTGTCAAGGAACACATAATTGCTAATTGAAGCATTTATGTGACAGCTTATTTAAAATCCTTGTCTGATCATTTCAATAGATGTTTTATCTCAGTGTTGGTGTATGTTTATTGTCTTTCCTCATTTATTCTGTGATTTTCTGGTTCTTAGTGTCATGAGTATTTTTCCATTTTATTCTAAACATTGTGAGTTATTATATGACTCTGCATCCCATTTAATTTTATTATTACTTTTTAGAAGGAAGTCATCCTATTTGAGGTGTAGTATGAGGACTGGGGGGTTACGTATAGATTTCCATTGGGCCCTACTGACGATACCCCAGCAAAAGTGGGCACTTACATTGCCTCACTGCAGACAGATCAAGTAGAAGTTCAGCTATCCTATGGCCCTTCTGACACCTTCCCCCAAAATTGGGAACATTAATATCATTGTGTTGCCTTTTAGTAGGAGTGGAAGTTCATCTCCCCAGTAGATTTCTTGACACCAGGGGAGGGGAGAAGTGAAGTGTTTGCTGTCCTTCCTCCCACTCCATTCCTTCTTGTTGATGCCGGGTGTGTGTAGAGGGTCAGCTACATGCTGGCCCCACTGACACCAAGGTAAGAGGAAGAGAACTGCCAACTAGCCCTGCTTGTGCCATCTCATTCTGTCTTACTGCCTCAGGATCGTTATGGGGATTCAGCACCCCATTGGGTCTCACTGACACCATGTGTTGGGGGTTAGTGGAGTGCCTACTCCCTCCAACCTGTAACATCCTATTCTTATTGATGTCAGGGAGAGACGGAGGCTAAGTCCCACCATTGGACCCCACGACAGTGTGAGGGCAGCCCAGTGTTAACTAGCCTGTCAGGCACCACCTTTTAAAGTCTGTTTGCTAATGGAAAGGGGTGGAGGCTCAGCTCACCACTGGACCACACTGAAACAACCCTGGTGGGTTGTTTCAGAGCACTGCCTCTTCTGGAGGGTAGGAGTGGGGTGGTGTGGAAGATCAAATCCTAACTTGGCCCAACTGAAACCACAGGACATAGGGGATGGGTGCAATATTCCACTGGCACTTGGCTCGAGTAGTGTGTATATTATTGCCCAAATGGTCTTCTCTCTTTAGCAACCCCTTTCCTCATACTTTGGCTAGGGGGAACAGGGTTTTGTGTTTTTTTCTGAAGCTTTTTTGTCTGTTGTTCTGTTGGTGGTTATTGATTGGGGGTTCCTGTAATACCCTCTCCAGGATGTATGGGAAGTAACAGGAAACACAGGGGACTCATCACCATATTATTCCTCAAGTCCCAAAGTCCCTAGTTAAGTCTGCCTTCTCATTTCCACCTTTCAGCGTCTTCTTATGTTTGTTTGTTGTTATGTTCAGGGTTTTAGTTTTAAGTGGGAGAACCTGGGAGAAATGGGCTACTTCATCTTCTTGGAAGCAGAGGTCTGGAGGCCTACTGATGTTAAAAAGTACTGCTGATTGTAAATTAAAATTTGATGATAAACACCTTGCCCTTTAAGAAATATTCTGCTAGATAATGTGGCTTCCCAAAGTTGCTACAATTTGATTTTCATACTTCTAAAAGTCAAATGTTTTGCTGGAGTTGAAATTTAATGATAAGCAAGAGATGAGGCTAAGATGATCTATGTGGTAACAGATTAAAGTTGGAAACATCAATATACATTCATGGTTAGCTTAATATTGCTTCATATTACCTTAATACACATGGTTATGTAGAGAGATACTTATAGATATGTGCGTATACATGGGTCATGTACACACATATTATCTCTTTGCTCTGTCAGCTGAGAAGATCTAGAAGCAATGACATCCGAGCAGCAATTAGCACACCCCACACCCAGATCCTCCTGTCTAATACCGTTCTCCACTAAAAAGACCTAGTTATCCTTGAAGAAATAGCTGATTCTAGGACTGGGGCAGTAAATATACAAGATTTATAGACAAGACCATCTTATAGTGTCAGAAAGTTCCAAAAAAATATATAGGATGGGGATACCTCAGAGTGGCACAAGAGCCAACTGAAAAGAGTTCACAAGGGTCAGGACTAGAGCAATTTGAGGAACAATGTAACTAAAGTAGAATTAGATTATAACCCAAAGTATAAAATAAAAACCCATGAGTTCTTCTGATATAAATAAATAATTGGATACATAAATAAATGCAGGAGAATAGATAAATCTCCAGTGCAAAGGAATTCCAAATAGTTTATGTAGTACTCCATCTTAAGCATAACTCCCTATTCCTTAGTTGTGGGCTGAGCATACTGACTTCCTTCCAAAAAGTACAGTATGAAAAAGGGAAAACAGTAATCTTAGGATGGAGAAACCTGAAAAACACTACCTCAGCCTGGTGATCAAGTCGACCTCAGCATTCATAATGCATATTCATACTTTGTACACTTGATGTGATCTGACAGAATAACCCTTCTACTCTGTGGTCTTCCTCCCCAAAACGCATAATCCCAATATTATCATGAAAAATGCATCAAACAAATTCTAGTAGTGGGCATCCTACAAAAAAACTAACTACTCAAAATTGTCCAGGTCATCCAAGGAAAATATGAGAAGTTATCAAACCCAAGAGGAGCCTAAGGAAACATGGCAACTAAAGGTAATGTGATGTTTTGGATGAAATCCTGGAATAGAAAAAGGACATTAGGTAAAAACTAAGGAACTGGACTAATGGATGGGCTATAATAAATGATAATGTATCAATATTTGTTAATTGATTGTAACAATGTAACATACTAATATAAGTGGATCATCATAGAGGGAAATGGGTATAGTGTATATGGAAACACTTTATACTATCTTCTCAATTTTTCTGTAAAATTAAAACATTTCTAAAAAATAAAGTCTATAAAAACATCGTGTTTCTTGTTTTATGATTATGTGCCTGTATTTCCTAATAAATATGTAAATTTGCTTTACCTTCCTTGATACTGATATTAAAGAAAATACTAAATAACTCTGAAAGAATTTGTAACTCCAATTCAACAAGCAATAATTCTTGGTATTAACTTTTTGGAAGAACCCACTGAATAAATCAAAGCAAATTGTCTTTAAAGGCTGAATTTCGTTTCAGTGTTTAATCTTTTATATGATTAATGCATACCACAAGCATGATTCTGTTTCAAAGGGCAGCAAACGTTGATTGTAGGCAATGTCTAAAGTACAGTGAAATGTTAATGCCTGATGCTATAACAACTTTAATATATTTAATGTTTTCAAAATGATGAATTGTTATTTCACTCAATAAAGTATTCACTTTTATACATTTCTTACCCACGTTTTCCCAAAATACCCACAAGAAATGATACTATCTTCTGACATTAGGTTCATCAAGTTATATTAGAGTTTTTGGTAGCTGTGGTTGCCAATGGTACTGGAATGTGTGATACTTTTACAAATCCTCTCCATGGCAAAATCTGATCCTCACAAGTAGGTGCCTAAAGCCAAATGACATATAGCTTTGTAGCTAGGTTACCAAGCATTTTACTTAGAGGCACAATAGAATGTAGAAAAGGCCATTTCTCTTTCTGTCTTTTTCTGCTCAAAGGTCACTCACCATCTTACTTTTTATCAGCCATCTCAGAAGTTTTCCACAAATTTAGATTATATAATGTCACTTAAAGTGAATGTAGCTCAACCTTCTGTTTTAGTACAGCTAATCTCACATTATTTTATTGGTGCTAAATATGTAAATCATCAGCAAATTTTTGTACTTAACTTTTCTTTTCATGTGGACCACTTTTTAAACTCTTTATTGAATTTGTTACAATACTCCTTCTGTTTTATGTTTTGGTATTTTGGCTGCGAGGCATGTGGGACCATGGCTCCCCGACTAGGGCTTGAACACACACCCCCTGCATTGGAAGGCGAAGTCTTAACCACTGGACCGCCAGGGAAGTACCTGTACTTAACTTATAAAAATATGTAAAATAAGCTATTCAACATATTTTCCCTTAAAAAAAAAGCAATTCTTCTTAGGCTGGCCCTGGGCACATATGTGACTTTGCCATTTTTTCCATGGACTATTTTCTTATCTGTTCTACTGTGTCACATTTGTTCTACCTTCTCAAAAAGAAGCATTCAAAAATTCATCTATGCATTCATACATTTATTAAATAAATCTATTGAACACCTACATACAGCACAGGAAAAAAGGCAGAAAACTAATCTGGGTTGCACAGAAAGTAATGAACTCAGTTAAAATTTTTGGTGAAAACAGGTGTTAATCTACTGGAAATTACGTTTCATTATGGGGACTCACAGACTCAAGGAAAACCAAGACCTAAATAATAATAAAGTAATAAAAGCACTAGCCATTTACTGAGTGCTTGCTTGTACCTGACTCTGAAACTCTAAAATCATTACGGATGTTTTGAGGATTGTCTGATATGATTATAATGTCCATTTTACAGATGAAAATAACAATCAGAGACATTAGGTTACTTGCCTAAAGTGAAGTGGCCCAGAAACTACAGAACTGGAAATTGAACCTTAGATTTCATAATGCCAAAGTCTGTGCTTTTAATCACAATGTGTGTGTGTGTGTGTGTGCGTGAGAGAGAGAGAGAGAGAGAGAGAGAGAGAGAGAGAGAGAGAGAGAGAGAGAGAGAATGTGTTTACTAGAGAACTTCTGAGAAATGGCAAGAAAACTGCCAGGTATCCATAAAACAATAATTTAGGAGCTTCTTACTATACAAGTAATTGTTAATCATATGGCTGGATTAAGCATCTCTCACTTTTGAACTAAGAAATGAAAAGCTTCCAGAAGTTGAGTCTAAATTTTACACTTACATAAGATACTTTATACAGAATGCTCAAGTATAATAACTAAAGAGCTCTGAAAATACTGGAAGCATTCATATTAGTATGGTTTCACATTGTGGATAATAGAGGATTTAAGAAATTGGCAGCGGCAACTGCAGACTCATTTGTTATCATTTCTGTGAATAACTGAATAAAATGCGAAAAATGAAAAAAGAATGGCTAGCAATTTTAGGTAGTTTGCTTAATCTCCATACTAGGAAAGATTAAGCAAAAAAAAAAAAAAATTCTCGAAGTTTTATTTTGAAAGCACCTACAAGTGTATATTGTCTTTTTATACCAAATAACTTGGAATTATGAACTGTCAAATAAGTCTAATCTTCTCTGATGATAAAATTGCTGACTTTATTTGAAACTATGAAATGAAAAATGAGGTAATAATCAGAAATTCTTAAGAAAAGGAGTAGAAAAAACAAAATTATAAGAGTTATGTTAAAAATATTTTGAAACAAACATAAAATCCCCATTACTGGTACAGAGCTTTTAAAACTTTATTTTGGTTTTAAGTTTTAATAAATATTTATATGTTTACATAATTAGTTATAAGGAAGACACAATTTTAGGTAAGCTTTCTTCATTCTTTCTTTATTAAGTATTATTCTATTTTGCTCCATCATCTTGTAATTATACTATAGTAACTGTGTAATTTTCTACTAAGTGGATATAATTTCCTAAACTGTTTTCCTACTGTTAACAATTAAAGGTGTTTCTAATTTTTTGTTATTGCAAATGACATGACAATGAGCATCTTTATATAATAATTTTCTGGATTATAAAGTATTTATTGGCATAAGTGTCCAGAATTAGAATTAATGTGTAAAAAGCTATTAACATTTTTATCTTGCTAGACATTGCCAAATTACTTGTCAAAAGATGGAACCAAATTATATTGCAAAAATCTTTGCCAACAGAAGACATTATATATAATTTTTGATTTTGCTAAATTAATAAGTTGGAAACCTATGTTCCATTTCTTTGAATTCTTTGATAACAGAGTGCTGCTGGAGGCTGGGAGGGCAGCTATGTCCATGAAGGCTCCCCAGAGTTGGAGCGGGGAAGTAGAAAAAGGTAAAAAAAGTACTAATTGTATTTTCCCTCGATTGTTATCTCTCACTCTCTTCTGCCTCTGTGTAACTTATATCCAGGTAGCTGGAGAAAAATCATGTGGCAGGGCAAATTGGTATTGCAATAAATTAATAATCACCAGCTTCAAATGGATTTTCAAGACTGGAAATATTGCTCTGACCTACAGTACGTTCTTTCTAATTCTCCTTAAGGACTATTTTCTGAGAAGCTTTACCTGCCCTCCTCAAATGTTCCTCCGTCCTCTCTACTTCCTTCATTCTGAGCCGGTGAGGTGCTTCATAACTCATTAAGAACACAGAAGTCAGTAAATAGTCCACTGCCAAATCCATTAATTCATTAGCATTTGCATTGATCTTTGTGTTCCCTTTTACTACAGGAGTTAAAGTTAAAAGGCCATGTGCACTACAGATAGCATTTCATTTTCTCTCATCTTCTCAAGTACTTCACAGCACTGCATTTTCTACAGCCCATCTACTCCTTATGAATGATTCTTGCCACAATTCAACCTCATTCTAGACTAGTAACTCCAACTTAAAATGTTAAAATCTATACGTGTAACATGAAAGCCTCCCTCCTCCCCTAATCCCTGCATATCTTCTTTAGTCAATTCATGTCTGAACTTTTCAAAATTGTTATCTTCATATATTGTTTCCATTTCCTCACGTCCCATTTACTCCATAATTTACATCCATCTGACTTCTCTCTCCGTAATCTCACTGCCCACTGTCCTGAAATTTTACTTATGAAGGTCACCAGCGATTCCCATGTCAGTATAGCCAATGAATAGTTTTTGTCCTATTTCTAGGCTCTTTCCTTCTTTAAAAAAGAAAAAGAATAAGAAAAACAAAAACCATTTTTTTTTCTTCTATGCTTTTACACTCTCATCATCTTCTGTCTTGGTATATTTTACTGGCTTTCTGTGTTTAATCTGATTTATAATATTCTATTAGTTTCCTTTATCTTCAGTGGAATAAACCAGTATATGAAGGATTATTCTCAACAGTTAGTTCTCATAACAACAGTACTAGTAGCAGCAGTCAATACTCTGTAATGCTTATCATGTGCCAGACACTATTCTAAGACACTGTTTAAATACATATATATAGACACACACACACACATATATATATATGAGGTTTTCCTCATAGGCCTATGAAATAAGCCTATTATTATACCCGTGTTACAAATGAGAAAACTGAGGCAATGAGAGGCCAAGGTCACATGATCAGTACTTGGTGAAGCTACGCCTGAGTTAATGCTGGAACTTTAGAGTAGACAAGTTAATAATGTCTCACAGATTGGCCCTAAATGTGAGCAACATTTAATTAATGGCTTGTGAAGTATCAGAAAAAAATGGAACATTTTAAATTGATTGGGAACTACTAAGTCATGTATCAGTAACTAAGAATGACTCTTATTGAATGAAATTATTTTTCATTATTCTTTTGAAAGGAGAATATTCTTGTGTTAGTGTTTCAGTTTTTTTTCATTCACATATTTATTCATTTATTAGCCACACATTTCCTTCTATGTGCCAGTGTCTCCTGCAAGCCTTGGAAGATTCAGTGGTGAGCAAAAAATTACAAAGTCCTTGCTCTTAAGCAATTGTCCAGTGGTGGAGGAAGACAGAGTAAACATGTAAATAAATTTTGTACAGCGACAGAAATACGACTGGACAATGGGACGGAGAGGCACTGAGGAGGCAGGTCTCTTTGGTCAAGATAGTAGTGGTGGCCTTTGAACCGAGACCTTAATGATCAGAGGGAAATTGGTCTGGGTAGAAGGATTAGCCAATCTAAAGCTGGGAGAACAAGAAGTAGAGCTTGTTGCATCTGAGGGACTGAAAAAGACAACTGTGCCTCGAACCCCATGAAGGTCAGGGAAAGATGTAGTAAGTGACCAGAGCACATGGTCCCTGTGAGCCTGGCTAAGTAGTTGAAAATTTAATCTCTTTACAATAGATAGCCTTTAGAGGTTAGAAGCAGTGCAATAATAGCATCTGATTTGTGCTTTTTGAAAGACTACTTTGACTGTTGAGTGTCCTACAAAAGCAAAATACTTGTGTATCTATGAAGTGCAGATAGTAAATTTTAAAAAGCCCAATGAGCTCATAAGCAGTTGGTTTACTAAGTGTAATCATTTATCTTAACTAGACTTCATTAATACAAGCTTGGTGACCTTGGGGCCCTGGGACATATTAGATTAGGGAAACCCAACTATTTTCAAATAGTGTGATTTGAAAAATTCTCGAAATTGTTGGGGTTCAGGAAGATTATTTTAGTGCTGGGCCTGGATGGGAAGTTTAGAATAAGAAAAGAAAGTATGATGGCTGGCTTCCATCTATTCTCCCTTCCTGTGGGAGAAATGATGGTGGGGTGACTACTTTGCTGTTGACCCAATGCTTACATTTCAGAGCTCGTTCAATCCAGTAAATATTTGCTGAACAACTATTAGATGTTAGGCACCTTGCTGAAACTGGGAATATAGAGAATAATTAATAATAAAAGCAGGTATTACTAACAAGAGACAGGCACTGTGCTAATGCTAAACATGCACCATCTCAAGTTACATTAATTTACACACTAACCATATAGGGTAGATGCATTTATGATACCATTTTCAGGGTGAGAAATCTAATCCCTTTAAGGGGCTTAAGTTACTTCTCCAAGTTTACACAGCTAGTTAGGGGCATAGGCAGTATTTGGACTCAGGTCTGGTATCAGCACCAATTCTCTTAGCCATTATGCTCTATAAGGACCTTACTTGAGAAGTTCAGGATTATACATATATGGGTACAACCAACCCTAAGACCATCTGGCAAAACTGGCTGCTTGAGAAGTCCTGGATTTATGTAAGATGCTCTTGGAATGGAGAAGATCGTGAAGGAGGGTCCCCAAAACACACTCTCTATACTAAGGGGTAAAAAGAGAGAAAGAATTAGCCTACAGCAGTATGATATTGAGGACCAAGAAACAGTGTTTCTCTCTTTTGTGAATAGTTATTAAATTATTTCTACTTCAAAATATCAGAAAGAAATCACAGTACTATGGACAGTTTGTGGAGCCACCCTATCTTAGCGTGAATCCTGGCAGGTGTAGAGTTCATAGTATGACCCTGGCACCTAAGTGTAGTTAAGTAAGCTTTCATTTTTCTTTAGGCTGAAAGCAAAGTAGCTTTCTGATAGGTATAGTTTAGGAAAGTCTTCAAAGAAAATATTTAAAGTCCACTATCTCAGAGAAAAGCAACTTTGCAAAAGATCTGTCAGCAAAAGCAAGGCCAAACACACCAATTATTTAGTGAGACTTGTATTGTTATATCATTGCTCATGTTGTTTCTTTATGCATTTACCTGGAAGAAGGCTTTTAATGTTCAACAATTCTCAAACAGATAAAGACCCACACTGACGTGTCAGAAAGAGCTGTGCCCTGGAATTAGATCAGTTTAGGTTTGACAACTTACTAGAATTAGGTAACGTTCTTAATCTTTCTGAGCCTGTTTCCTATCTGCAAATAGGGATAACACTATCTATTAGAGAGGGATGTGGTTAAATTAAATGACACATGTAAATGAAATATATCCTTCCAGACTGAGAACATACCTAGTAAATGTTAAGTGATCTGCAAATATTCTGCTTTCTTGAAATGGATGAAACCTGTTTTCATGTTCTTAACCAATGGTCTAAATATCAAGACAATATTTAGTTAAAAGTTATATTTGTTCTTTCACTGTCCATGTGCATTTTAACATATTCTAACATATTCTCCTTGAGCAATTGTGTCAATATTAGTAACATTTGTCATTTAAGCTATTATTGTTCATATTTTTAAAATATTTCAATGTGATAAAAGTCATTACTCAAAGGGATGCCTAGCTGGCTTTGTCAAAGATTTATTTTAAGTAAAAATAAAAGACACATTTTTCATTTCCACCAAGTTTTATTGAACAGTGTATTCATTACCTGTATGAACTTTGTGGCCAACCCAATACAGTAGCCAAGACATGGAAACAACCTCAGTGACTTTGTGGATGAATGGATGAAGAAAATGGGGTGCATACAACCTACTATTATTCAGCCATGATAAAGAAGGAAATCTGGCTATTTGTGACCACATGGGTGGATTTGGGGGGCATTATGCTAAATGAAATGTCAGACAGAGAAAGATAAATACTTTAGGATCTCATATGTGAAATCTAAACTACTGAACTCATGATAGAAAGAATGGAATGATGGTTGCCAGAGCTGGGGGTTGGAGGTGAGGAAAATGAGTGAAGATGATCAAAAGATAAAATCTTCTAGTTATAAGATAAGTGAGTAATGGTGATGTCATGTACAGCTTGGTCGCTACAGTTAACAATACCGTATTTTCTGTTTGAAAGTTGCTAAGAGAGTAGATCTTGAAAGTTCTCATCACAGAAATAAAATTTGTAATTATGTGAATTAAGGTTAACTAAACTTAGTGTGGTAGTCATTTCACACTATATATATATATATATATATATATATATATATATATATATATATATATATATATATATATATATATATATATATCATCACATTGTACACCTTGGACAGATACAATATTATATATCAATTCAATCTCAATAAAACTGGAAAAATCTCATTTATATTTTAGCATAAATATATCAAATGGGTTTCTTGACAAGATGAATAATAACTATAGATAAAAGGAAATAAGATATTGTTGTTGCTGTTGTTTGCTTTTCCAGAGTGCAAAACACTAAAAAGGGGGGAGGTGAGTATGGGCTTGCAGATGCTGCTTCATGGGCCCTAATGCTATGATACAGACACTTAGTCCAGATCTGAAAGAGAACTTGAGTCATTTCAACAAATCTGCAAAACAGTCATGTTCAAACATGAAGAGATATCAGTAAATTCTTTTTCACACTGCAAGAAATCTGCCTTCAGCTTTCAGCAAAACCTCAGTTTTTGGGTTATGAGGGTTACAGTTCTTAAGTAAGCAGTACAATGCTACCACCAATGCTTTCTCCCTATGATGAATAAGTTTTCAGTCTCCCCACCAGTGCTCATCCCTTCTCCCCTTAATGCCTTGGCCAAAATTGAACCATCAGCCCAGAAAACTCCTTCCCAGTTTCATTGACTGTACGTGACCATGTTATTTCAATCACCTTGGCACATTTATATTACCTACTTCCTAATGTAGGTATTATATATATGAGATTTTAAATAAAAGAATGCCTGTAAAGTACTTAATGCTCAACTCCTAGCACAATATGAATATTCTGTAACTGCTGACTAGCATTATTATTATATCATTTACATTAAAACTAATCTGTACTTTCTTTCACACACCCATGTTCTTTGTCCCCAACTGGGGTAAGGAAATAAATGAACATTTATTGATTATCTACAGTGAGAGTATAGAATGCAGTGTAGGCTATAGAATTAGTGGTGTTCAACACTGAAACTGACCTGGATTTGAATTCCAGACCTCTCACTTACTTAGACTTTACGACGCCTCAGTTCCCTTACTGATAATTAGAGATCATAGACATTTCAGGGACCACGGTAAGGATTAAAAATATTATAATGTTTGGATCCAGAAAGGGCATTCATTACCTCATTTAATGTAAACTCTTAGATAATCTGATTGAGTTTTGAGAATCTGATAACGGCTCTGCATCCTTTTGCTATTTGCTAACTATTCATAGCATTTTGCATAGAATTCCAGGGCTTTGCTAATATGAAAATCAATCAAAGGCTTTAGTTGGCACAAAGAACTCAGAGAAATTGTTATGGGCCAAGAATTAGAATTCTTCTTGAAATACAGACTATCATCCTGGAGAAGAAAGAACAACGTTTTAATGTGGTCAAATTTGGGTCAAAATTATGCACTTCCATAATGATGTTTCTACCAGGTCTTGATTTGACTGGGATTGAAATTTGTGACATTACTGTCCCCATCACAGACTTGAAAACCTGGCAGACAATCAAGTGCAACCTACAGTTAAAGGTCGCTCATCTAAAAAAAAAAAAATGGGTATGTTACTACCATTGTTACAAGAGCGTTATGAAGATTAAGAAAAAGCACAGATAAACTCTCCTAACACCTGACAGCCAAGTAATCCAGCTTTCAGCTCTTTCATTTCTTTTTCCTTCTTACCTGACTTATTTCCTTCATTGCTCTGAGTTCTCACTGTGTTTCATGTCCCACAATGCTGAAGTCATTGTAATGCTTTTACTCAGAAATCTCATTTAACATTTAGCATAATAAATAAGAAAGCCTAAGAAGTGATTGGGGTAAACTGCCATTATTACATCATTCTGATAACCTGATTTGTCCAGAAATGTAACTATGTGATTCTCCTTTACTTCTAGTTGCTCGCCATTCATGGGCACAAATTGAGTGTATATCAGATATATTAAATTCCTGCAAAATTCTCTGTGGTGTGATTTGGGGTTCTCTTTGTGTACTACAGCTTTCCTAAAACTAAACTATTATCATTTCTACTCCTCTTCTGTCTGAAAATCCTCAAAACATAATTTCTAATTAATAGTTATACTAATTGGCATTATAGTCATTCTTTTTTGCTTTTTCTCTGATTATAAGTATCTTCTGACGCTTAAGTCAATCAAATGGGTTCTCTACATATGAGGAAGTTCAAAGGGGAAAGTAGGAGGAGTAGGGTAAGAAGACATTCACACATAGAATTAGTAGAAGCCTTAGCAGTAACAAAGCTAGTGAAATTAGAGCTCATTAATTAGCAGTCAGGAAAATTTCATCATGTTTTGTCATTAATTGGTCAACTAGGGTAATTCGGCTTACAAACAATAGAAAGAAAAGAAAGGAAAATCTATTGTTTCTGCCAGCTTCTCCTGCTTGTTATAAGCGTAATTTTCTCCTAGTTTTTGAAACAATAACAGTTTGGTATTAGAATTTAAATGCCATCAATATAAGATATGGGGATATGTGAAGCCTACTACACTTTCTTCGTAAACTAGTACTATAGCATCATAAATTCCAGTAGAATGATTTAGTTGAAAGATAAAATTCATGCAGAGTACACTATTTGTTTAAACTTCAAAAGAATCAAAAAGGTTTGCTATAACTTGGGACACTCTTCTTTGTAGAATATGTTAGAGCCGGCCTTTTTTTGATTAAGAGCTACTGTTCTGTAGAGAACACTTTTTTCATATTCATAATCATCAGGCAAATCAAGGATCTGACTTCCTTAGAATCAGTAAGTGTTTTTTTCCTCACTTCTTAACAAAGAACAGAACAGCTGATAAGAAAACTAAAATACCTCTTTTTATTGATGTATAGATGATTTACGATATTATATTAGTTTCAGGTGTACAACATAGTGATTCAATATTTTTATAGATTATACTACATTTAATTATTATAAAATGATGGCTATATTTCTCTGTGCTGAACAATAAAATCCCTCTTTTGTTAAAAAAAATAGCAAATGATGGATGTTAGAAAATTAATTTATTTCCCATGAATAATGATCAATAACTATGGGACACTGGCCCATGTAAATTAAGAGGCTTCTTTTTCCATGTGATTCTGAATACAAAATGTATCCATATTCAGGAATCGTTTTCAAAGTGAATTTTTTTTGGTACCTTAATAATCATAATGGGTAGTAAGATCAATTTGTTTTAACACTTATGTAGATAAGTGTTGTATATAAAATGATAAAACGTAGGGTCTTTTCACTTTTTAATTTTAACTCTGTATATGAGACAAAGAAAATGAACTGCTTTCTATCATACTGTAGTTTTTGCTCAACTCCTACGACCAAAATCCTTGAAAGAGAGAATTACCTGTTTGTGTCCTTTCAGAACAACCCCTTTGTACACCAGGGCCATAAAAAAACAATAGCCTTGAGAGACCATTCAAGGAAATCATTGTTATTGATTCATCCCTCAAATAGGACCCAATTGAGCAACAAAATGATGCTGAAGTTTATCGTTTCTTCTCAGTGAATTTGTAACTCTGGGAGATTTAAATGTCTTTTCCTAGATGACAGAGGTGGCTTCTATACACATACACAATGGACACATACACACAAATAACATCCTGATATCCATTTTACATCTGTAATTTCACTCTGAATTCTCCCTGCCATTAAGCAACTCAAATGCCACATTATTCAACTCCTTTCCCTTGCTGGTTGGATTGGGTTCAGGAAACAGGGAGCAATTTTAATGTCCTCTTTAGTAAACCTACACCCTATTTATGAACTAAGAAGAAATAGTTTTGGTTTCTATTTTCTGATATCTTGAGCCTTTCATATGATTGCATCTCTCCAACTATATAGCTTGCAGAATTAGTATTATGACTAGAGATGCAGAAAAGTTTTGCTGCCTAAAAATGTCTTCTCATCTACTAACTGATGGTTGGCACTCAACTCTCATCCCTTTTTCTCAGAATCTCATCCCTTTAGCTTAAATCTTTTTTTCCCATTAAAATTCAAATACTGGTTGTGCTTTAAGATTGTAGTCATTTTTACCTCAGCCTGAATGATCCAAAAGCAAGTTTTGATGATGTGCAAGAGGGAAGACAACTTGAGGGCATAAGTGTTCTGCAGAGGGTATTAGGGAATAGAGAAGACAGAGCAATAAATAGACTCACAGGGGAAACTCAGAAAGTGGAGCTTGATGAAACAAGCAAACATCACGGTTTTGCTAAGGTCTATTCTAATTAGTTGTTATTTGTGTGTAAAAGTTTGCCTAAAATGTATAACCTATGAGTGATTTGTGCCCCTGCATATTACGGATGTATAATATAATTCAAACAGTGCAAGGAACACACAGATTACCACATGGCCTCAGCCATGCTCCATTTTGTAGTCTGCCCACTTTGAGCATCAGAAAATGGATTGTAGAAATCTGGTTCATCTTTTTTTAAACTTCTCATTCCTCAAATTTGAAATAGTATTTATTTAAAAACTAGGCTCTTTATAAAGATCGCAAAAACACTATATTCATTGAAAAGAACCTAACATTTACTACCGTAGTACATTATGTACAATTTATTGACTATTTCTACTGAATATACATTTATGTATTACATAATCTAACATTTATATTAAGTATAACTATAATATGATTCTTGTGTCAACCTTGACAAAACTGGTGAAATCCTTTGCTACGAAAATCTGTCTCAGCCTTATCTTTTTGTTTCAGTATTAGTTGCCACATTTGCCAGCATGATACTTTTCATCCTACTAAACTAATAGGCCACTTAGTTGAATACTGGATAAAATACAAATTGCAGAGAATTCTTCATTTTTGTTTATAATTTTAAAAATTTCAACTAAAAGTGCAAAGCTTTTATCAATTTCTGTAGCTTGCTCTCTTCCTAAACCTACTTGCTTCTTCCATCAATATTTAAGTTTCTGGTTTTAAATAACTGTGACTCTCCTTTAATGTGTTCTCTGTTAAAGGCTTTCTCTCCCTTTAGAATTGTTTGTGGGAGAAGTGGTATTTTTGTGGGAAGAAAACTGCATTTTCTCTACTACTCAGCTGTCAGGACTATAGAGCTACATCCTCAGTTGTATAATCAAAAACCTGGCCTGGCATCAACTAGTGGGATTAAAAAGACTATGCAAAAAAGCCAGTTGTTTTAAAACATTATGGCTGGTGATATAAATGGCTGCAGCATATTATATCTACACCTGCATGTTTTTAACTTCCAGAAACTAAAAATCAGCTCTGCAACATGCAATCAGCCATGAAGAAAGAAAAAAACAAACAAAAACCCAGTATTGAAAATTTTCTGCCTGATACGAGAATGTATTGGCGAACAAGCCTGCTACTTCTAGTATTTACATAAAGACAGTAGTCAAATAACCAGTGCACTAAAACAAACAATTCTTCTGTGAGAAAAAAGAATGATGCTACTTAGAGTTGATGGACATGAACTTTAGGAATTTTAGAGCTGAAAATAATCTTGGAGGCCTCCTTTTAGAGATGAGGTCTATGGTGGTTAAGTGAATTGTCCATTCCAGAGATGGGACTAGGGTCAAAGTTGAGGTCTTCTTCCAGAATGTTGAGCTTACTCTTTGAACTTGCTGGGTGTTTACATATTGCATCAACAGAGCTTAAATATACTGGAATTTCTTCCATTTACTAATTGAAGCAAGTTAGTGCCTTTACAGGTATTGTAGTATAAAATCAGCCCATCCAGCCAAAAATTAGTCAATCTAGGAGTCCCAAAGAGACAATGCTTTGCAGGCTTTTTCTTTTCTTTTCTTTTCTTTTCCACTGGAAATGGGAACTACATAGATAATGCATGTTTGTGTGTATGTATGTATACATATATATATATATATATATATATATATATATACACACACATATATCTTGTTCAAATTTAAAAGAATACAATTTTTATAGTCTAATTACGTATGACATAAAAATAAAACATCGTTAATCAAATACATTTGCAGTATTTATTTTTGTAAGTAACTTCCTTTCTTTATATATCTATACAGTTTTAAAGATAATGGGACGACACAGAAATATTATTCATTTTCAAGCTAACACTGATAAATATTGTTTTGTAAGTGCCCTAAATTATGAAAAGACTAAAAGTTCCATTGTTCTATCTATTCTATGGAAAGTGGTTAATGTTTAGCTATGAAATAATGTATCAATCTCAGGAAACAATTCTTAGGTTAAAAAACTCATTTTCCCTATGATGTCTTTTCACAAAGATTTAATTCACAGAATTTGCCTTTGTAAGATCTCCATCACTTTTCACAATTGTTCCCATGCATGATACTGTTAAGAGTGCCTGATTCTGTTGCTAAGCAACCTTGCAGTCTTGTTGGT
This sequence comes from Mesoplodon mirus, assembly GCF_964341445.2. Lineage (NCBI taxonomy): Eukaryota > Metazoa > Chordata > Mammalia > Artiodactyla > Ziphiidae > Mesoplodon > Mesoplodon mirus. The sequence continues at coordinate 33,125 of NW_028294976.1, read as the reverse complement.
TCATGATGGTGAACTAATGATTATTTAAAATATGTCTGGATAGGGTCTTTTAAAGAATATCGTGATACTTTTGTGTAAGAGGCTGGGTAAGGGGGTTCTTCATTTCAACTTACAGTTCTACAGGAATATAAGTGATAGAATGATGTTTTCCAGAAGAGTTGGAAGAATGCCAAGAGTACACTAAAAAGCACTAGGTCTTACTTCCTCCCGGTATGCTTTTTTTCTAGAAAAGGGTAAAGGTCAGTCAGATGACAAGTCAAGAAATTTACCAAAGGATTTCAAAGAAATAAGAGGAACATCATTATTCCTTTTATTGACTAGATTAAATTATTATGTTTTTCCTTCTCATCCCAAATTCTTAAGAAAAATTGTCAAGACATATTATGTTGAAAACCAAGTCCCATGTAAGCGAGCCATGGGTATTTGAATTTTATCAGGCTTCCAGATAAAACTAAATTGTTGATTAAATCCTCTCCATCCTGCTTGCTCTTGTCCCAGACATCCCTCTCCAGTTCAGGAATATCCTCCTTTAAACAGCTTATTTAACCATATGGGACTGATGCCAGTAGCCTTAATATTTTCTGTACGGTATACTGGGATATATAAGGGGACTACCATCATATCTCTAGCATGTAGTGAGAGTTGGTAAATAGCATTCCCAGTGTGTATCTGGAAAAACAAAAAGGTTGTTCCTTTAAACAATCTTTTTTGGTGATAAAGCAAAGAATCAAAGGTATTTCATTACTAAAGAATCAGAGAATGTCCTAACTCTAAGAGAAGAGCACTTCTAACGTCATCTCAATATCCATCCAATCCAGAAGCAGAGCTGATGGTGCTACCAAGAGACAGAGTCTCCTTGTGGGGACACCACCTTCAAAAGTTTTGGAAGGTACCCCCAAACATCACCAGTTTTCTTTACACCCTTGCTTGTCTCTAGTATTTAAAGATACATCTGATACTTATTGATTCTATTTATATTTTGAGGGTGATCCCTTCTTAGGGATATCATCTCATATGCAAAGTTAAAAGTATTGATCATTTTTCTCTCCTAAACTTAAACTATTATAATTTATGTTTAAGGCAGCCAAGTTTAATAGCTTTATGACTTGGGGCCATAAAGGTGAGTGTTTAAATCTTGGTTCACTGTTCTGTAGGTGGTATATGGGAACTCCAGGTATCAGTTTTCTTACTTATAAAATAGGGTTTGCAGTGCTTTCTTCACAGATAAACGATTAAATTTGATATGCTAACATAGTGTCTACCATATAGTGTACATTAAATGTGAGCCCTCTTTCCTATCTCCACTGGGTGTGGCCAACTTCTAGTTTTCTAGGATTTACTAGAAAATTTCATACCTTCTAGGAATATATGGCTTCTGATCATATTCCCTTACCATCTTCATTTTACTAAACTAAAGGCTCTTAATTTTTTTGTAATTCCCACATTCTTATTTCCTATCTCAGCTACTTTTCTGTTAATTTTATAGAATTCAGTTTATTCTAGCAGGCATTAATTGAGGTAAGGGGAATTACAGTAGGTCCTATGGTTACAAATGTAAACAGGATCCCTGTTTTCAGGTACCTTACAGTCCAATGTCAAGAGTAGTAAACAGACAAAAAATTGCAATTTGACCTGATAAATTCTGTGATATTGGTAAGCCTGTGACAACACAAGTGAAATATCTAAATCAGATTAGGGAAGATGGGAGATTAAAGATAAAGGAGCTTGCCATACTTGTAGGCATTTCTCTAGAGTTGGCAAATATCTGTACCTGTGTTCAAGGTTTATATTGACCAAGACAGCCTTAACATTCCTTTCAGCTTAATAAAACTTTAGACAGGTTTCTTCCTGACTTATAGGCCCTTGACCTCCCCTTATTTAGAACATTTACTCTAAAAAAACATGCAAATTATTTTTTCACCCCTTTGACTCGTAAATCTTCTTCTAGTTATCTTGCCAGATTTACAACCCAGGAATGTCTTTCTCACGGACATGGGAGCCATTTTTCGAAATGTAATCATCAAGAAAGATAGCACCGCATTCTCTGTGGGAGGGAAAGAGTCTAACTTCAATAAGTGCTGATTAGCAAACACAGATGGCCTAATCACATTAACCAGTCTCCTCCTAATGTCCTCCAGTACCAGTCCACTAGCTCACTCCAGAATTGATAAACTGTCCCACCTTTTGTTTCAGCAGAGTTTAGTCCAATCTCTCTCTCCAACTGCAATAGTTTTCAATAAACTTTCCCTTGCCTGTTTAAGTCTGTCCTTGAACAGGATGCATCCATGTTTTGTACAAGGGGAAAAAACGGATTTTTGCCCAATAATCTACTCACTGATGCCTGGCACTTGGTCAACTTTTGTAATTGCTGATTTAAATAAGTCCATCATGTCAATGTCTAGGGGGAAATGTTTTCAATGGCTCTAAACACTTTGAGCAGTGATAAATGAAATCTCTGAGTTCACCATCTTCTAACTGGAACTAGAATTATTTTTCCAAAAATATATTTCTTTACACTTATGCACAAAATGAGCCTCTGCCTCAAAGAGACTGTGAGTAGGCTCAAGTATCCACTTGTCCTAATAGCTTTATACTCATTCTTTTGGTATTTCAATTATCTCAAGTGTTCAGAATCATGAATAAAGTTGGGAGCAATTCATGATGATGTTAATCAATTATAAATTACTCAACAAGGGCTCCCCTTATTATAATCTCCATGAAGCTCTCTAGAGGATCAGCTCAGGTACTGGCCTCAGGCACAGTCTAGATTGAGAGAGGATTTCAAATAATTGATGGTTTTACCCAAAATTTTGAATTCTAAAAATGGATGGAAATTTGGAAATTCTAAATCAATCATAGCAAATTACAAATTATCATCAAGAAAGACTGCATAATAAAAATTTCTAAAGTTTACTGTAGAAATTAAGCTTAAATTCAAATTTAATTCTAAGGTAAATAAAACTATGTATTCCATTTTCTTTCTTCATTATAAAATTTATAAAACCAGAATTTTCCTTCTAATGTGCGCATTTGGTGTACTTGCTTTTTATTTCCAAAAAAAGTTTCCCTAACTTAAGGACATATACAACATAAGGTACCTTAGAATTAAGGAAATATGGGAGAATGATTTTGATTACCTCCTCATGCTACATGAAAATTCATTACTTCAAACTTTCTTGCAGTTTTTTTAAAAGATGCCAGTTACCTAACTCATACAAACACCCATATACATATGTACAACTTTCTTGTTGGGGAACAGACTTATATTAGTGTAAATAAGTGGTCCTTAAAGTTAATGTGTTCATTTTATATAGTTATAATTTAAGATATAGTAGAAATTCGTTTGAACATGATATATACCTTTTTAAAATATATTAGAGACTTATAGAACCACCTCACAGTGACTATATTTGTCCATTATGAGGTTTAGAATATACTTTACTACTTAAATGAGTTGAGTATGATATTTTATCATTATACCTTTGCTTTTATCATATATCGTGGATGTAGAGTCTTTGGTCAGAAACATACCCTCTATATTATAAAAACATCATTATAGATAAATGTAGTATCCTGTTAATATATAATTTAACATGAAACTAGGACAGATTTTCAGCAAAAGAAGGGAGCTGCATATAGTTGGCTTTTACTGGCAGGCCTGTTTCTGCCCAGTAATTACCCAGTCTTTACATACATGTTACAGTTCAGTGCTTTTAAGGAAATCCAGTTTTCTTTGCTCACTGATCTTTTCTTCTCACAAAATACTTAGCAAACACATAGCTATTAGCTCCACAGGAAGTGGGTGTATACATCAGGTATTTTTCACAAGCCCACTTAGCCAAGGTACCAAGTAATTTGACTAGAATCCAAACCCAATCAGTTGAAGAGCTAAGTGTGCAAAAAATCCTGTAACACACTAGATTCCAATGAGCCACAGTTTTATTAACACTGCATCACTTAGCAAACTCAGATGGGGTCTTTGGTCTTTAGGTTGAGTTTCTTTAATTGGCAAATGCTTAAGAGCACACTTTATTGATTGATTGATTGATTTATTAAAGAATCATCTTTTTAAAAATTTATTTATTTTTGGCTGTGTTGGGTCTTCGTTGCTGCACGCGGACTTTCTCTAGTTGCGGGGAGTGGGGGCTACTCTTCGTTGCGGTGCGTGGGCTTCTCATTGCGGTGCCTTCTCTTGTTGCAAAGCACGGGCTCTAGGCACGTGGGCATCACTAGTTGTGGCACACGGGCTCAGTAGTTGTGGTGCATGGGCTTAGTTGCTCCACGGCATGTGGGATCCTCCAGGACCAGGGCTCGAACCTGTGTCCCCCGCATTGACAGGCAGATTCTTAACCACTGTGCCACCAGGGAAGTCCCTAAGAGCCCACTTTAAATGCAGTTACACAATGACATCATGATAAGAAATGCTATAGGAATATAGACATAGAAAAAAAATTATCATCACTCACATATTCCCTGAGCATTTTCTGCTGGAGAATCTGAACTTCATAATGAGGGTACTAATATATTACATGCTTCTGATAGTAAGTTCTTATCACTTGAGAAATATCATTAAACGTTATATCTCTGCAGCTTAATCCTTCTTAACCTGAAATATACCTTTAGAAATAATATTTTAACAGTTTGAGAAAATTCAGCTATTACATAGCTATTTACCTAAATATTTACGTGAGATAATTATGAAAGCATTCTATTAATAATTTTTTGAAGACATTGTAATAACAATTTAGTCTTAGAATTTTAGAAAAAAAAATAAACCAATAAAGGTACTTCTTCTGGTTCAAACTGTACAAATGAAAATTCTGAAGCTAAGTAAATTGGGCAAAGTATGTTGCTGTTTCATAAGTTAATGAAAGTAAATTTATTTATTAAATTTTTATTTATTTATATTTTCATGGGTTTATAACACATAAGGTTCATGTGTATAATATTATATTTTGACATTTATATAAACTACAGTGTGTTCACCACCAAAAGGTTAGTTGTCAACTGTCATCATATTGTTGACCCTGGCATTGGGTGTCCAGCACTGTAGCTTGCTGGTCGTTGAATGAAGCTGGGTCTTGGTGTTGAGATGGAGATCTCTGGGAGAGTTTCGCCATTTGATATTACATGGAGCTGGGAGGTCTCTTGTGGAACAGTGTCCTGAATTTGGCTCTCCTACCTTAGAGGCACAGCACTTATGCCTGGCTGGAGCATCAAGAGCCTTTCATCCACACAGCTCAGAATAAAAGGGAGAAAAAGTGAATGAAAAAAGCTTCGCTCAGACAGGACGGGTTTAAAGGAGCCGCTGATTCGGGGGCTCTGGCTCACTCAGGCAGAGGGGAGGGAGGGGCACGCAGTGCGGGGTGGGCCTGCGGCGGCAGAGGCCGGCGTGATGTTGCACCAGCCCAAGGTGCTCCATGCGCTTTCCCGGGGAAGCCATCCCTGGGTCCCGGAACCCCAGCAGTGGCGGGGTGCACAGCCTCCCCGGAAGGCGGGGTGGATAGTGACCTACGCTCGCACACAGGCCTTGTGGCTGCGGCAGCAGGAACCCCAGCATCCCACGCCCATCTCCGTTGTCCGTGCCTTTAGCCATGGCTCTCGTCCGTCTCTGGAGCTTCTTTAAGCAGCGCTCTTAATGCCCTCTCCTTGTGCACCAGGAAACAAAAGGGCAGAAGAAGTCTCTTGCCTCTTCGGCAGCCCCAGTCCTCTCCCTGCGCTCCGACTGAAACCCGATACCCGAGCCTCAGCTCCCAGCCCCACCTGCCCCGGCGGCCAAGCAGACAAGCCTCTCGGGCTGGTGTGTGACTGAGGGCACCGATCCTCTGTGCCGGAATCTCTCCGCTTTGCCCTCCACACCCCTGTTGCTGTGATCTCCTCCGCTACTCCGAAGCTTTCCCCCTCCGCCACCCGCAGTCTCCGCCCGTGAAGGGGCTTCTAGTGTGTGGAACCTTTCCTCCTTCACGGCTCCCTCCCACTGGTGCAGGTCCCTTCCCTATCCTTTTGTTTCTGTTTATTCTTTTTTCTTTTGCCCTACCCAGGTATGTGGGGAGTTTCTTGCCTTTTGGGGGGTCTGAGGTCTTCTGTCATCGTTCAGTAGGTGTTCTGTAGGAGTTGTTCCACGTGTAGATGAATTTCTGATGTATCTGTGGGGAGGAAGGTGATCTCCGTTTCTTACTCTTCCACCATCTTCCTCCCTGCTGCTGCTTTTTATTTCTTAGCCCTAGACACTTTTTTAAAGGGCTCGCCTGATTAGGTCAGGCCCACCCAGGGTAATCTCCCTTTCAAGTAACTCAAAGTCAACTGATTTTGCGTCCTTAATTACATCTGCAAAGCCCCTTCATTTTTGCAATATAGCATAACCTAACCACATCACTGATATCCCATCATATTCACAGGCCAGGAGGCCAAGGGGATCCCCTCAAAGCGAGATTATACAGGATATGCACACCATGAGGGAGGAATCTTAAATTCTGTTTGCCACACTTCCTCTATGATTCATTCCCTTTACCTCCAACTGGCACTTCAGCTGGTTGACATTCTATGCCTGCTAAGGGACCCAAACCTTCATGCCTAGGGAATACTGGTACCTGATGGTCCTGCCTGATTAAGGTTACAGGGGTCTTCCATGAACTTTGACCACTGGGCATGGCATCACTAGGAGGTGCCCCAAGTACCCAGGGATTACCCCCACATACATAGCTTCTCACACCACTTGCCTTCCGCTGCCTCACCCACATCAGGATTAATCACAAAGCCCTGTCCCTCCTGAGCCTCTGTGCTTGCTGTTCATTCCACCTGGAATGTCCTACTTCCTGCCTCACCCATCCTCAAGGCTCTGCAGAGCTCCCTGTTACATGGAGCCTCTCTTGCCTTCCCTCTGGCCACCCTACCCACCAGGCTCATCACCAGTGACACAGGTCACCTTCTGCTTGGTTTCAGAGGCCCTTGTTTCCTGCACGTCTCCTGAGAAGGCTCAGTCCAGGCCCAGAAATCCTGGGGCCCAGAGTGGCCCAAACTGCAGAAAATGAAAGAGAGGGGGTGTTCAGGAAATCCTGGCAGTGACTGAGGCAGTCCTTCAAGATGCTGAGGGCAGGAGGCAGAGAAGGAGGGTGTACTATTGCTCAAGACTTCCCCCCATCCTGATGTCCAGTCACCTCCAGAAGTGCTGTGCAATATCCTACCCACACTTGGACTAAAGGGACAAGCTCTGCCCTGCAGGCTGGGTCAGGAACCTCTGGATGTGGACAGAGGGTTTGGAGAAGGATTTGCGGGGTGAAGCAGACCCCCTCCTAGGATCAGGGACTTTCAGAAGCTGAGTCATCAGGCTTCTTGCTCATTTCCAGCTCCTTTCTGGAATAAGAGAGCCCAGGCTCCTCAGACCAGAGCCCCACTTCCACAGGCCACACAATCTATTTTTCTCTAGACACTATATGCCCTCTGCAGGCCCCATGAGGTTGGAGCACAGGCCAGGGGACTCGCATCCGCTTTCCCTGTGCACTGGATGCCCCCTGCAGGCCTTCTGAGGTTGAGAGCCACAATGGGATGGATTAAACAGAACACACATATACACACAAGCACAAAAGTGGGGACACCCTTACCCACTTACATACGTCCATACCCACGCACACATACACAGGCATATAATCAATCACACAGCCAATCACTCGCATCTACCAAGGACACACCACAGACAGTTAAGCATATAATCACAGTACGGACACAAGGAGACATATAGACACACATACACAATTACACACAAACCGTCATGGGCACACAGACACAAAGACACATATGGACACAATCCTTCCTCCCAGAGAAGAGTATTTGTTTGGAATAAATAGGTTAAAAAGCCACCTGGGGAACAGGGTAATATCATGAATGGTGGACTTGATAAAAGAAGGTACCTAAACTGCCTCTCAGTCTAATGGGGCCTGTTGACTAGAGAGCCTTTTGTTTTGCTGGGCACTGGAGTGGTTACAGTTGTGGAACAGTATGGACAAGAGTTGGGGTAGAGCTACTAAAAAGAGAAATTTGGAGTTTGCAAGAGCTTAATCTATATAACTTGTATGAAAGCACATTCTTAGAAGTTGGGCTCCTGAACTCAGAAAGCCAGATTGAACTATCCTCACTGCATCCCAGGACACCCTAAAAAGAGAGAGGCCTCCTGATGCTGGTAATATATGGGAGGTGATGAATGAGAAAAGGGGATGGACCTAACCACCACTGAATGCACCCACTGTGTGTCAGGCACATGGACCACCTCACAAGATACATATTATTCCCATTTTACAGATCCTGTTCCCTCGACTGTCCAGGGTTCTAAAACCGGATTCAAGTACAAGACTTTGAGTATAAAAACCCTGTTGTTTCCACTACATTAGTAATGGCAAATGCAAGGAATATACGTTTCCATTCCCTACTCATGTTCCCAACAATGACAGAACGTATATGTTTTCCCCACTGATCCAGATCAGTGATTGGCAAACTATGGCCCAGCCAGCCTGCTGCCTGTTTTTGTAAATAAAACTTTATTGGACTATAGCCATGCCTGTTCATTTACATATTGTCTATGGCTGCTTTGGGGCTACAACAGCAAAGCTGACAAGTGACTACAGAGACAGTATGGCCTGCAAAACCTTATTTCCTAGCTGAACATTTAACACAAAAGTTTGCTAACCTCTGATCCAAACCCAGCCTCAAATTGGAGTTGGCAAGTCTTATTGCCTTTGGTGCCTTGGCATTGAAGGATGGTCAGATAAATAAATAACTGGGATGGATGGATAGATGGATGGACTGAACCAACAGATGGACAGACATATATGGGTAATATGTCAGAGTTTTGCTCCAAATATGTACCAATGTTCTGCCATTTATAAGCGGTGAAACATGGGGTAAATTAATCTTTCTGGATATTAGTTTCCTCATCTGTAAAATGGGGATAATAATACAATGATCATTATCTAGGGCTCTTTCTATTGCGAGTGAAAAAAACCCAACTTAAAGTAGCTTAAGCAAAAAGTTAAATTTGTCATATCACATAACTAGATTAAGATTTGGTCTACTTCAGCACTGGTTGGACTCAGGGAATCAAATTATGTTATCTTCATCTTTTAACTTGACTTCTCTCTAATTTTTTTTTGTGGCAAGCAGGCTTCTCACTGCTGTGGCCTCTCCCGTTGTGGCGCACAGGCTCCGGACGCCCAGGCTCAGTGGCCAGGGCTCTTGGGCCCAGCTGCTCTGTGTCATGTGGGATCTTCCCAGACCGGGGCACGAACCCGCGTCCCCTGCATCTTCAGGTGGACTCTCAACCACTGCACCACCAGGGAAGCCCCGAATTATCTCTATTTTTTTTTATGTGGAGGCTTCATTCCGGTTATAGACAGGTGATCTTCTAGCAGCAGAAAATATGACCACTGGAAGCCTCAAGTCCACATTTGTATAGTGAGTGATCCAAAACGCAGGGCCTCTTTCTCCTAACATCAAAGCTCATGAAAAGCTTTGAACTGTGCTTGTGACACATACTCAGTTCTTCAATATATTACAGTGCCCAGGGAATGGAGTACTCTGATCAGATCACTACTGTGAACATAGCCACAGAGACCACGTGAAGTGAGAGAGAACTTCCCTAAAGGAAGCAGGAAAAGGAGTATAAAAAAGTGTCTGCATGAACAAAAACATCACTCACAGCATTCTACTTCATATATTTGTCATGAGAAAATGATTTTAGAGCTCTTAGCATGGTGCATGGCACTTAAGTATCAACAAATGTTCATTATTACCGTAACTGATAAATAGATGAATGGATGCATTAAATACACAGCTAATGGTTAAACATACAGATGAATAAATGAAAAGAAAGATGTGAAAACACAGATGAAAGTAAAGATGGGAGAATGGACCAATGAAGAGACAAAGATGGGGAGACATATGGACACATAGATGGACGGATCGATCAATTGATAAATGGATGGATGGATGATGGAAAGATAAGGCAGAAAAAAAAGGGGTCACAGTTAAGTTTGTCACATCATATGCTCTAGGGCTGGGAACGGGAAAGGGACAGCACTCTACAATTGGTGACTCCTGAGAGGTCTCCTGCTCTGGTCTCTGTCTCTTGGGTCCCTCTCATCAGGTGGGTTAAACACTTGCTCCCCTCCCTCATCTCTAGTTTCCTTGTGTCCCTGGGAACTAACCAGCCCCTCTCCTCAGAAATCCCCTCTCAATCCCCAGGATAGGGAAGGCATGGCAGAAGGGAGTGTTCTAAGCCAGGTTCCCCTCATGCTATCGATAATTCTCCGACTCAATTTGGGGCACAGGAAAATAATGGGGGAGAGGGACAGTGCCGGCTGGGCCAGGAGAGTGAAGCCCTAGAGTCCTGAGATGTGAGATATGGAAGCTGGACCTGCTTCCAAAGAACTTTCCCTTTAGCCCTGCTTGTCGAAGAGAGGAGTAGGTCTCAGATGAGGGATGTGTAGTCACTGTGATAGGCCTATGGAGACCTGGGAGGAGATCTTCCCCAGTCTTACCCTGCTACTTGCCATTGTCCTCAGGGAATCTGGGGGACCAGCTGGGTCCCATCTTTCCCACTCCAGTAGTCTTAGGACCACAGAGAAGAGGTGGGAGTTAGGAGAAACCTGGGAAAGAGGGAGCCCTCCCCCCACCATATTGCTCTGACCTCTAACCCAGAACCAAACTCTGACCCCTAGCCTTAAAACTGATGTTCAAATGCCTTCAAGGGGACGACACTGCAAACCTTCCCCTAACAGGGACAATGCAACCCACTTCCCTTGTCCAAAATGTTGAGTGCTGAGGTTCTCAGAGCTAAAGACAAAGAGTGGGAAATGGGGACAGGGAGGCTACTAAGGAGTTATGAAAGGGAGAAAAGGTTCCAGATAGATGGAGACAGTGGGGAGTGCGCTCAGTGGAAAGGTATTCTGCTGCCAACTCATGTACTGCAATTCAATGCAGACACTAACTACCCAGAGCTAGTGTTAGACTCCACAGGTTTAAGGGCACAGTCCCAACAAGCCTGCCTCCACTTGAGCTGCCAGTCACAAGTGGGGTCCCCAGGACACCTGCATTTCTGCCTAACTAGCTACAAGTCCAGAGGTCTTCAAACCCCCCTCAGGTCCAATGGTTCACTAGAATGACTCACACAACTCGGAAGTGCTATCCTGACAACTAGTTTTTTATAAAGTACATATATCAGGAACATCCAAATGAAAAGACATACAAGGAGGGTCTCAGTGCAGAGCTCCCATGCTCTCTCCCCATGGAGACACAAAGGGCATGTCACCCTCCCAGTACATCAATATGTTCACCAACCAGGAAGTTCCATGAGCTTTGGTGTACAGAGTTTTTACTGAGATTTCATACATAGGCAGGAATGAATTGTTGGCAACATGACTCGATCTCCTCTGATGGATTGGCTCAAAACCCCAATTCTGCAATGATATGGTTGGTCTTTCTGCTGACCAGGCCTCAGCCCAAGTCACCTCATCTCTTAGCATCAACTCAGGTGTGAGCCGAGGGACTCATAGATAACAAAGACACTCGTATTACTTGAGGTATTCCAAAGATTTAGAGTCTCCCTCTCAGGAACCAGGGACAAAAGCCAAATTGTTTAGTATACAACAGACAGAGCCCTGCATCTGAGTGGAGGGATGTGAATTACTGAAGCCCTGGGGACCAGGCCTCCTCTTCCCGTGCACCAGACTTGACCCAGCTGCAGCAGGGCAGGAGTGTCACTGTGAGTGTGAGTGTAAGTGAGGGTGAGTGCGGTGGAAGCACAGCTTCTCCATGCCCAGACTGCAATGCTTCCCACTGGCATCCGTGGATCTGTCTGTCACCTGTCTGTATGTAGCCCAGGCAGGGGACGATAGGTATGAGAGGGGAAAAGAGTGTGGACTGGTGGGAAGAGGATAGGTGAAACCATTCTCCACACTTCAGCCTGAGGGAACTTTTATTTCACTCATTTCTGGTCATTCTCTCCCATACCGTCCAGCCACAAGGCTCCCTTCCCCCCTCCCCAGACCAAATAGGGCAGCTATTTCCAACCTCCCACACTGGGTTAATTGCTCTTTCTTGGTTTTGCCAAAGCACCCTCCACGGCCCCCAGCCAGTCAGCTTCGTCTATTGTAGTGATCTTATTGTCTCTTTTGATTCCCCTGCCCTGTCCAACCCAGATGACAAGCTCTCTGAGGGCAGAGTCTGTGCCTGTCTTCTCTGCTGTATCCTCATGCCCAAGCACATCACCCGGCACCTAGTAGTCACTCGATAAATATTTGTTGATTAGTGACTGCAGGAACAAAAATCACATGAAAGGAGGTCTCAGCTCAGAGAGGAAGGGCTGTGACCCTCTAACCATGAAGTGACTTGGCCAAGGCCACTCAGCCAACAAGTGTTCCCATAGCCTGGCCTGTCTAGACTGGGCCCTCTCTGGAGCCCTATTCCTCCTCTGCCCAGAATCGTACAAACAGAATGGGGCAGACAAGAAAGGTAATTGTCGGAGCAGAAGCCAGGAAGACAGAGGAGAGGGGATTGGCAAAACAGTACTGGACAGCGTCCCAAAGCTCTTTTCTTGCTGCCTGGTGCTGAGGTCTCTGTCTTCCCAGGGTGCAGCTCTGAAATCTGACTCCACCCTTATAAAAGAGGGTCCGTGCCCTGCCTCTTTGTAACAAACCCTAACTCCACCTCTTTATTGATAGGCTCTGGCTCCACCTTCTGGACTACCCCTCCTCTGAAGAAATGCCCTGGCTCCACCCCTTCCTGGTAATAGGTAAGCCCCACCCCTAGTGCGTGATGCTGTCTTTGTGACCTAATGCACCGGCGTGTTTCCAGGGTGCAGCCAGAGAGGGTGGGCATTTAGGCTGTGCCGAACCCTCAACCCCCATCCGGGTGACCACAATCCCCGAAAATCCTCACGCGGGACCCCAAATATCCCAGCCCCATGGCCTCGAAGGCCTTTGGCTCTAACCCCCTAAATGCCCCATGCCCCCGAGAGGCCCTACCACCCAATCCCTTAACGACTAGTGCCTCCCAAATCTTCAATCCAACCCTGTCCCAATGTGGCAACTGAGTCTTCCCGGGGGCACCTGTCTCATATTATCTGAGAACAAGTCAGACTGGTCCAGAGAATGACAGAGAAGGGGATCCTCCCAAGGATTTGGGGAATCCTTGATCCAATCATGCCGCTCACCAGGAGACGTTGGGAACCCAGGACATGTCGGGATTGAGGAGATACAAGGGGATGCAGGAAGCTGAGGAGGAGGAGGAGGAGGCGTGAGTGGAGGCGGGGTTCTGCGGAGGAGGAACCTAGCCGCTCCCGGTTGGTGGGGAAGGGGCGGGGAGGGCGCGAGTTCTCTGGGGCGGGAGAAGCGGGAGGGGAGGGGCCTCTTAGGGGGCGTGGACTGGAGGAACCGCCTCTAAAAACCGCCTGTAAAGCACCTGTAAACCGCCTCTAACCGCCTCTAACCGCCTCTAAAAGGGCGGAGCCTCTAAAGACCGCCTGTAAACCGCCTGTAAACCGCCTCTAACCGCCTCTAAAAGGGCGGAGCCTTCCACGAGAGGGTAGAAGCGTCCAAGGGGCGGTGTCAGTGGAGTCCGCCCCGCCCCGCCCCACCCCGCCCCGCCCTGCCCTGCTCTGCCTTCTCTTTCCAGGATCTGCAGGGGCTGTTTCTACTTTTTCCCCTGGCTGCACATGTGGTGGAGGGATCGGAGGCGAAGGGCTTGGGATACCGCGCACCCGCCCAGGGCATGGACGAGGCTAAGTCCGGGAGAACCGGTCGCGGGGAAGCCGGGAGCCCCCGCCCTGCCTCATGCCTGTGTCGGGTCCCCACACAGCTCAGCGCACCCTCAGGAGCAGAAGCTGGAGCTTCTGCGGGGCCTGATGAGCTGTTTGTCAAGCGGACTGGGCACTGCTCTCCAGGGCTCCGGTCGCAACATCCCCCACCGCACCCCTGCTGCCGCTGCCTAGCCAGCTGGTGAGTTAAAGATTTAAACCGAAGCCACCGTCCTGCCCTCCTGATTCTGCCGCCGCTGCTGCCATTCGGGCTGGGAGCCATTCTCCATGCCGGCTGTTTCCATATCGACAGGGCCTCTCTCCCTGATAAGGTGTCCATCCGTGTCCAGGCTCCCATTATTCCTAAGGGCCCCTCATCAGAGTCAGGCCTCCCCTTACTACCAGTGATTGCCTTCCACCACCTAAGCCCCCCGCCCCACCACACACACACTCGTCTCTGTGAGTGGCCTGTATGGAGGGAGCTCAATAATCCTGGCTTTATCTTCCTCCCAGCCTTGTCCCCACGTCCATAAATCCTCACAATCCCAGCACTCTGCTGCCACCTTCCTCCTAGACAGGACTTTGCCTGGTGCCTGAAGCATCTTCTCCTCCTGGGAGTGGATCGAAAATATTTCAAGCCCATAGTTGTAGGAAGTAGGCTGTGAGAGGAGGAAAAGATTCCTAGAAGCTGCCACCCTTGGCCTGCCATAGGGGAATGACTGAGAACTGTTGGAGGTCTTTCCTACAGTTAACACCCCAGCTTCTGGCTCCTTCAGTTGGATCCCGAGTTGAAAGATACTGGGCATCAGGGACTTCCCTGATGGTCCAGTGGATAAGACTCCATGCTCCCACTGCAGGGGGTATGTGTTCTATCCCTGGCTGGGGAATTAAGATACCGCATGCCGCGCGGCGCAGCCAAAAGATAAAAATAAAAAGGTACATAGATACTTGGCATCAGCCCCCCGAAGTGTAACCTCCCTAGGAGAACCCAAGGGCCACTGCTCCCTACCTTTCCTTTCTGTCTTGTCACCGAGTTGGGCTGAAATCGACTAGCAACTGAAGTGATGAAGGGTCAGGGACTCCTAGTGGGTCTGCTTTCAGTTAGGGACTGGCCCCAGCACCGGGGAGGGCGCCACAGAATTAAGTTAAAGGGACAGCACTCTACAATTGGTGTCTCCTGAGAGGTCTCCTGCTCTGGTCTCTGTCTCTTGGATCCCTCTCATCAGGTGTGGGAAACACTTGCTCCCCTCCCTCAGCTCTAGTTTCCTTGTGTCCCTGGGAGCTCACCAGCCCCTCTCCTCAGAAATCCCCTCTCAATTCCCAGGATAGGGAAGGCATGGCAGAAGGGGTTGTTCTAAGCCAGGTTCCCCTCATGCTATCGATAATTCTCTGACTCAGTTTGGGGCACAGGAAAATAATGGGGGAGAGGGACAGTACTGGCTGGGCCAGGAGGTTGAAGCCCCTAGAGTCCTGAGATGGGTGATATGGAGATGGACCTGCTTTCAAAGAACTTTCCCTCTAGCCCTGCTTGTCGAAGAGAGGCATAGGTCTCAGATGAGGGATATGCCGTCACTGTGATAGTCCTATGGAGACCTTGGTGAGATCTTCCCCAGTCTTACCATGCTACTTGCCATTGTCCTCAGGGAATCTGGGGGACCAGCTGTGTCCTATCTTTCCCACTCCAGTAGACTTAGGACCACAGAGAAGAGGTGGGAGTAAGGAGAAACCTGGGAAAGAGGGAGCCCCCCAACCATATTGCTCTGACCTCTAATCCTGAACCAAGCACTGAGCCCTAGCCTTAAACCTCATGTTCCTGGAGCATTGGGATGAAAAGGGCATGGATCATTGTGATGACAATTTTCATGTAGCATTTTGATGACAAGAGTCCCGGGTCATTGTGTTGTCAGGGGTCATGGAGCGTTGTGATGACGGGGTCATGGAGCATTGTGATGAGAAATCATGGAGCATTGGGTTGAAAATATTCATGGAGTATGGTGATGACAGTAGTCATGGAGCATTTTGATGACAAGGGAAAGGAGCATTGTGATGACAAGGTCCTGGAGCATAGTGATGAGAAAACCATGGAGCCTTGTGAAGAAAAGTCTCATGGAGCATTCTGATGAAAATGGGCATGGAACATTTTGATTACAGGGGTCATGGAGCATTGTGATGACAAGGGCATGGAGCATTGTGATGAGAAGGCCATGGAGCATTCTGATGACATGCGTCATGGAGCTTTGTGATGACAAATGAATGGAGCATTGTGATTACAGGTCTCTTGGAGCTTTGAGGTGAAAAGGGCATGGATCATTGTGATGAAAAAGTCATGAAGCCTTGTCATGACAGTGTTCAAGAAGCATACTGACGACAAGTGTCAGGGAGCATTGTGATGACAAGTGTACTGAGCATTGTGATGACAAAGGTCATGGACCAATGTGATGAGAAGACCATGGATAACTGTGATGACGAGCGTCATGGGGCGTTGTGATGACAAGTGTTTGGGAACATTGTGATCACAAGGGTTTGGAGCATTGTGATGACAGAGGTCATGGAGCATTTTGATTTCATTGTGATGACAATGGCATGAAGCATTATGATGATGGGCATGGTGCACTGTGATGACAGGGTTCATGGAGCATTGAGATGAAAAGGGGCATGGAGCATTGTGATTACAGGGGTCTTGGTGCATTGTGATGGCAAGGGCATGGAGCATTGTGATGAGAAGGCCATGGAGCATTCTGATGACATCCGTCTTGGAGCTTAGTGATGAGAAGGGCATGGAGCATTGTGATTACAGGGTTCTTGGAGCATGGTGAATACAAGGGTCATGGAGCCTTGTGATGACAAGGCCATGGAACACTGTGATGACAGGGGGCATGGAGCATTGTGATGACAAGGGCATGGAGCATAGGTTTGACAAGTTTCATGGAGTATTGTGATGACAGTGGGCATGGTGCATTGTGATGACAAGGACATGGAGCATTGTGATGACAAGATCATGGAGTATTGTGAAGACAGGTGTCAGGGAGCATTGTGATGACATATGTCATGGTCCATTGTGAGGACAATGGCATGTAGCAATGTGATGCCAAGTGTCATGTAGGATTGTGATGACAAACTTAATGGAGCATTGTGATTTCAAGGGCTTGGAGCATTGTGTTGACAAGGGTCATGGAGCATTGTGATGACAAGGGCATGGAGCCTTGTGATGACAAGGGCCATTTACAATTTTGATGACACTTTTGTGAAGCATTGTGATGACAAGCGCATGGAGCTTGCTAAGACAGTGGTCATGGAGCATTGCGATGACAATTGCATGGAGAATTGTGATGACAAGGGCATGTAACATTGTGATGAGAAATGTCATGGAGCATTGTGATGACAAGGACGTGGAGAATTGTGATGACAATGGACATGGAGCATTGTGTTGATCAGGGCATGGAGCATTGTGCTGATCAGGGCATGGAGCATTGTGATGGCAAGTCCGTGGAGCATTGTTGTGAGAAGGCCATGGATAATTGTGATGATGAGCATCATGGAGAACTGTAATGACAATGGGCATGGAGCATTGTGATGACAGGGTTCATGGAACATTGTTATGACAGGGGACATGGAGCACTGTGATGACAAGGGTCATGGAGCATTGTGATGCCAATCTTGTGGAGTATTGTGATGACAATGGCATGGAGCATTGTGATGAAAGGGGCATGGAGCATTGTGATGAAAAAGGCATGGAGCCTTTTCATGACAGGTTTCATGGATCATTCTGCGACAAGTGTCAGGGAGCATTGTGATGAAAAGTGTATTGAGCATTGTGATGACAAAGGTCATGGAGCATTGTGATGAAAGTCATCATGGAGCATTGTGATGACAAGTGTGATGGAACATTGCGATCACAAGCGTTTGGAGCATTGTGATGACAGAAGTCATGGATCATTTTGATTTCAGGGAGCATGGAAAATTGTGATGACAAGGGCATGAAGCAATATGATCCCAAGGTTCAGGGAGGATTGTGATGACAAGTGCATCGAGCATTGTGATGACAAGGTCATGTAGCATTTTGCTGACAAAGGCATGGAGCATTGTGCTGACAAGGTCCATGGAGCAATGTGATGACCAGCGTCACAGAGCATTTTGTTTACAGGAGTCATGGAGCTTTGGGATGACAAGGGGATGGATCATTGTGATGACAAGGGTCATGGAGCATTTTGATGACAAGAGTCCCGGATCATTGTGTTGTCTGGGGTCATGGAGTGTTGTGATGACAGTGGTCATGGAGCATTGTGATGACAGGGGTCATGGAGCATAGTGATGACAACGGAATGGAGCATTGTGATGACAAGGTCCTGGAGCATTGTGATGAGAAGACCATGGAGCCTTGTGATGACAAGGCTCATAGAGCATTCTGATGAAAATGGGCATGGAGAATTTTGATTACAGGGGTCATGGAGCATGGTGATGAAAGGGGCATGGAGCATTGTGATAGAAGGCCATGGAGCATTCTGATGACATTAGTCATGGAACTTTTTGATGACAAGGGCATGGAGCATTGTGATTACAGGGGTCTTGGAGCATTGTGATGAAAAGTGTCATGGAGCCTTGTGATGACAAGGCCGTGGAAAATTGTGATGGCAGTGGTCATGGAGCATTGTTATGACAGGGGTAATGGAGCATCGTGATGACAAGGGCATGGAGCATAGTTATGAAAATTTTCATGGATTATTTTGCTGAGAGTCAGCATGGAGCATTGTGATGACAAGGTCACGGAACACTGTGATACATGGGTCACGGAGGATTGTAATGACAAGGGCGTTGAGCATTGTGATGAGCAGGTCATCGAGCACTGTGATGACAAGCGTCATGGAGCTTTGTGATGACAAGGGCATGGAGCAATGTGATGAGAGGGTTCATGGAGCATTGTGATTACAATGGCATGGAGCATTGTGATGCCAAGGGTCATGGAGTTTGTGATGACAAAGATCATGGAGCATTTTGATGAGAAGGTCGTGGTGCAATGTGATGAGAATGGCAGGGAGCATTGTGATGACAGGGTCTTGGAGCAATTTGATGAAAAGTGTCATGGAACATGTTGATGACAGTGGTTATGTAACATTGTGATGAAAAGGGTCATGGAGCCTTTGATGACAGGGGTTATGGAACATTGTGATGTCAGGGGTCATAGAGCATTGTGATGATAAGGGCATGTATCATTCTGATGACAGGTGTCATGGAACATTGTGATGACAGGGTGAGGGAGTATTGTGATGACTAGTGATGGAACACTGTGGTATCAGTGGTGAGAGAGCATTTTGATGAGAAGTGCATGGAGCATTGTGATGAAAAGGTTTATGGAGCATTGTGATGACAATGTTGTGGAGCATTGTGATGACTAGTGCATGGCGCATTGTGATGACATGGGTCAAGGAACATTGTGCTGACAAGCGCATGGAGCATTGTGATGACAAGGGTCATGGAGCATTGTACTGACAAAAGAATGGAGCATTGTGATGACAAGGGCCTGAAGCAAGGTGATCCCAAGGTTCATGGAGGACTGTGATGACAAGCGCATGGAGCATTGTGATGACAAGGTCATGTAGCATTTTACTGACAAAGGCATAGAGCATTGTGATGACAAGGGTCATGGAGAACTGTGATGGCAAGCGTCATGGAGCATTGTGATTACAGGTTTCATCGAGCATTGGGATGAGAAGGGCATGGATCATTGTGATGACAAGTGTCATGGAGCATTTTGCTGACAAGAGTCCCAGATCATTGTGTTGTCAGGGCTCATGGAGTGTTGTGATGACAGGTGTTATGGAGCATTGTGATGAGAAGGTCATGGAGAATTTGGCTGAAAGCGTTCATGGAGTATTGTGATGACAGGGGTCATTGAGCTTTGTGATGACAAGGTCATGGAGCATTGTAATTATAGTAGTCTTGGAGAATTGTGATGACAAGGGTCATGGAGCCTTGTGATGACAAGGCCGTGGAACATTCTGATCGCAGGGGTCATGGAGCATTGTTATGACAGTTGTAATGGAGCATTGTGAGGACAAGGCCAAGAACCATTGGTCTGAGAATTTGCATGGATTATTGTGATGAGAGTGGGCAAGGAGCACTGTGATGACAAGGTCATGGAGCATTGTGATGACAGGGGTCATGGAACATTGTGATGACAGGGGTGAGGGAGTATTGTGATGACTAGTGGTGGAACATTGTGATATCAGTAGTGAGAGAGCATTTTGATGAGAAGTGCATGGAGCATTGTGATGACGAGATTTATGGAGCATTGCAATGACAAAGTTGTGGAGCATTGTGATGACAAGTGCATGGTGCATTGTGATTACAGGGGTCTTGGAGCATTGTGATGAAAAGGGTCATGGAGCCTTGTGATGACAAGGCCTTGGAACATTGTGATGGCAGGGGTCATGGAGCATTGTTATGACAGGGGTAATGGAGCATTGTGATGACAAGGGTTTGGAGCATTGTGATGACAAGTGTCTTGGAGCATTGTGATGAGAAAGGTCATGAAGCATTGTGATGACTGGAGTCACAGAGCATTGTGATGACAAGGGTATGGAGCAATGTGATGGCACGGGCATGGAGCATTGGTCTGACAAGTTTCATGGATTACAGTGATGACAGTGGGCATGGAGCATTGTGATGAAAAGGGCGGCATGGAGCATGGTGATGAAAAAGTCATGGAGCCTTTTCATGACAGGGTTCAAGGAGCATTCTGACCAAAATTGTCAGGTAGCATTGTGATGACAAGTGTATTGAGCATTGTGATGACAAAGGTCATGGAGCATTGTGATGACAAGGTCAAGGAGTATTGTGATGACAGGCATCATGGAGCGTTGTGATGAAAAGTGTTATGGAACATTGTGATCACAAGGGTTTGGAGAATTGTGATGACAAATGTCATGGATCATTTTGATTTCAAGGAGCATGGAGCATTTTGATGACAAGGGCAGGAAACAATGTGATCCTAAGGTTCATGGAGGATTGTTATGACAAGCGCATGGAGCATTGTGATGACAAGGTCATGTAGCATTTTGCTGAGAAAGGCATGGAGCATTGTGATGACAAATGTCATGAAGCACTGTGATGACAAGTGTCACGGAGCATTGTGATTACAGGGGTCATGGAGCACTGGGATGACAAGGGCATGGATCATTGTGATGACAAGGGTCATGGAGCATTTTCATGACAAGAATCCCGGATCATTGTGTGGTCAGGGGTCATGTAGCACTGTGTTGACAGTGGTCATGGAACATTGTGATGACAAGGGCATGGATCACTGTGATGAGAAGTGTCATGGAGCATTGTGATGACAAGGATGTGGAGAATTGTGATGACAAAGGACATGGAGCATTGTGATTACCAGGGCATGGAGCATTGTGATGGCAAGACCGTGGAGTTTTGTGATTAGAAGACCATGGATTATTGTGATGAAGAGCGTCAAGGAGCACTGTAATGACACGAGGCATGGAGCATTGTAATGACGGGTGTCATGGAGCATTGTGATGCCAGGGGCCATGGAGAATTGTGATAAAAAGGCTCATGGAACATTCTGATGAAAAGTTTGTGGAGTATTGTGATGACAATGGCATGGAGCATTGTGATGAATACGGCATGAAGCATTGTGATGAAAAAGGGATGGAGCCTTTTCATGACAGGGTTCAAGGAGCATTCTGACGCCAAGTGTCAGGGAGCATTGTGATGACAAGTGTATTGAGCATTGTGATGGCAAAGGTCATGGAGTATTGTGATGACAGGATTCATGGAGTGTTGTAATGACAAGTATTATGGAAAATTGTGATCACAAGGGTTTGAGGCATTGTGATGACAGATGTCATTGATCATTTTGATTTCAAGGAGCATGGAGCATTGTGATGACAAGGCCATGAAGCAATGTGATCCCAAGGTTCATGGAGGATTGTGATGACAAGCGCATGGAGCATAGTGATGACAAGGTCATGTTGCATTTTGCTGACAAAGGCATGGAGAATTGTGATGACAAGGGAATGGAGCATTGTGATGACAATGTCCAGGAGCATTGTGATGATAAGACCATGGAACCTTGGATTACACGTCTCATGGAGCATTCTAATGAAAAGGGGCATGGAGCATTGTGATTACAGGGGTCTTGGAGCATTGTGATGACAAGGGCATGGAGCATTGTGATGAGAAGGCCATGGAGCCTTCTGATGACATGCGTCATGGAGCTTCGTGATGAAAAGTGCATGGAGCTTTGTGATTACAGGGTTCTTGGAACACTGTGATCAAAAGGGCATGGATAATTGTGATGAAAATGGCATGGAGCCTTGTCATGACACAGTTCAAGGAGCATACTGACGGCAAGTGTCAGTGAGCATCGTGATGACAAGTGTGTTGAGCATTGTGATGAAAAAGGTCATGGAGCATTGTGATGAGAAGACCATGGATAATTGTGATGCCGAGCGTCATGGGGCGTTGTGATGACAAGTGTTTTGGAACATTGTGATCACTAGGGTTTGGAGCATTGTGATGACAGAGGTCATGGAGCATTTTGATTTTATTTTGATGACAGTAGCATGAATCATTATGATGATGGGCATGGTGCATTGTGATGACAGGGTTCATGAAGCATTGAGATGGAAAGGGGCATGGAGCATTGTGATTACAAGGGTCTTGGGTCATTGTGATGACAAGGGCATGGATCATTGTTATGAGAAGGCCATGGAGCATTCTGATGACATCCGTTATGTAGCTTTGTGATGACAAGGGCATGGAACATTTTGATTACAGGGGTCTTGGAGCATTGTGATGACAAGGGTCATGGAGCCCTGTGATGACAAAGCCGTGGAACATTGTGATGGTAGCGGTCATGGAGCATTGTTACAACAGGGTTAATGGAGCATTGTGATGACAAGGGCATGGTGCATTGTGATGACAAGGGCCATTGAGAATTTTGATGACAAGGTCGTGAAGCATTGTGATGACAAGCGCATGGAGCTTACTATGACAGGGGTCATGGTGCATTGCAATAAAAAGTGCATGGAGAATTGTGATGACAATAGCATATAACATTGTGATGACAAGGAAGTGGAGAATTGTGATGACAAAGGACATGGAGCATTGTGATGACCAGG
This sequence comes from Mesoplodon mirus, assembly GCF_964341445.2. Classification (NCBI taxonomy): domain Eukaryota; kingdom Metazoa; phylum Chordata; class Mammalia; order Artiodactyla; family Ziphiidae; genus Mesoplodon; species Mesoplodon mirus. The sequence continues at coordinate 10,208 of NW_028294976.1, read as the reverse complement.
GCATGGAGCATTGTGATGACAAGGTCATGTAGCATTTGGGTGACAAAGACATGGAGCATTGTGATGACAAATGTCATGGAGCACTGTGATGACAAGTGTCACAGAGCATTGTAATTACAAGGGTCATGGAGCACTGGGATGACAAGGGCATGGATCATTGTGATGACAAGGGTCATGGAGCATTTTGATGACAAGAGTCCCGTATCATTGTGTTGTCAGGGGTCATGGAGCGTTGTGGTGAGAGTGGTCATGGATCATTTTGATTTCAAGGAGCATGGAGCATTGTGATGACAAGGGCATGAAGCAATGTGATCCCAAGGTTCATGGAGGATTTTGATGACAATGGTAATGGAGTATTATGATGAGAAGTGCATGGAGAATTGTGATGGCAAGGTCATGTAGCATTTTGCTGACAAAGTCATGGAACATTGTGATGACAAGGTTCACGGTGCACTGTGATGACAAGCGATACGGAGCATTGTGATTACAGGGTTCATTGAGCATTGGGATGACAAGGGCATAGATCATTGTAATGACAAGTGTCATGGAGCATTTTAATGACAAGAGTCCCGGATCATTGAGTTGGCAGGGGTCATCGAGCATTTTGATGACACTGGTCACAGAGCATTGTGATGACAGGGGACAAGGAGTATTGTGATGAGAAGGTCATGGAGCATTGGGCTGAAAATGTTCATGGAGTATTGGGATGACAGATGTCATGGAGCATTTTGATGACAAGGGAATGGAGCATTGTGATGACAAGGTCATGGAGCATTGTGATGAGAAGAGCATGGAGCCTTGTGATGACAAGTCTCATGGAGCATTCTGATGAAAGGTGCATGGAGAATTGTGATTACAGGGGACTTGTAACATTGTGATGACAAGGGCATGAAGCATTGTAATCAGAAGGCCATGGAGCATTCTGATGACATGCGTCATGAAGCTTTGTGATGACAAGGGCATGGCTCATTGTTGTTACAGGGGTCTTGGAGAATTGTGATGAAAAGGGCATGGATCATTGTGATGAAAATGGTATGGAGCCTTTTCATGACAGGTTTCAAGGAGCATACTGATGGCAAGTGTCCGGGAGCATTGTGATGACAAGTGTATTAAGCATTTTGATGACAAAGTTCATGGAGCATTGTGATGAGAAGACCATGGATAATTTTGATGATGAGCGTCATGGGGCGTGTGATGACAAATGTTATGGAACATTGTGATCACAAGGGTTTGGAGCAATGTGATGACAGAGGTCATGGAGCATTTTGATTTTATTGTGATGACAATAGCATGAAGCATTATGCTGATGGGCATGGTGCATTGTGATTACAGCGGTCTTGGAGCATTGAGATGATAAGGGTCAACGAGCCTTGTGATGACAAGGCTGTGGAACACGGTGATGGCAGGGGTCAAGGAGCATTGTGATGATAAGAGCATATAGCACTGTGATGACTGGGGTCATGGAACATTGTGATGACAGGTGTGATGGAATATTGTAATGACTAATGATGGAACAGTGTGATGACATATGTCAGGGTCCATTGTGGTGACTAATGTAATGGAGCATTGTGATGACAAGCGGATGGCGCATTGTGATAACATGGGTCATGGAGCATTGTGCTGACAACCGCATGGAGCATTGTGATGACATGTCATGGAGCACTGTGCTGATAAAGGCATGGGGCATTGTGATGAGAAGGGTCAGAGAGCATTGTGATGAAAAGTTCATGGAGCATTGTGGTGACAACGGTCACAGAGCCTTGTGATGAATAGGGCATGGACAATTTTGATGCCAAAATCATGAAGCATCGTAATGACTGGAAACACGGAGCATTGTGTTTACAGGGGACATGGAGCATTTTGATGACAAGGGCATGGAGCATTGTGATGATAGGGGCATGGAGCATAGGTCTGACAAGTTTCATGGACTATTGCGATGACAGTGGGCACTGCACATTGTGATGACAAGGGCATTGAGCATTGTGATGACAAGGGCATGTTGCATTGTGATGACAAGTTCATGGAATATCGTGAAGACAGGTGTCAAGGAGCATTGTGATGACATATGTCATGGTCCATTGTGATGACAATGGCATGGAGCATTGTGATGCCAAGTGTCATGGAGGATTGTGATGACAAAGGTAATGGAACATTGTGATGACAAGTGCTTGTAGCATTGTGATGGAAGGGGTCATGGAGCATTGTTATGACAGGGGTAATAGAGCATTGTAATAACAAGGGTTATGGAGCATAGTTCTGATAAAGGCATGAAGCATTGTGATGACAAGGGTCATTGAGAACTTTGATGACAAGGTCGTGAAGCATTGTGATGACAAGCTCATGGAGCTTGCTATGACAGGTGTCATGGAGCATTTCAATGACAAATGCATGGAGAATTGTGATGACAAATGCATGTAACATTGTGAAGAGAAGTGTCATGGAGCATTGTGATGACAAGGATGTGGAGAATTGTGATGAGAAAGGACATGGAGCACTGTAATGACAAGGGGCCATGGAGCATTGTGATGACAAGGGTCATGGAGCATTCTGATGACAAGCTTGTGGAGTATTGTGATGACAATGGCATGGAGCATTGTGATGAATACGGCATGAAGCATTGTGATGAAAAAGGTATGGAGACTTTTCATGACAGGGTTCAAGGAGCATTCTGACACCAAGTGTCAGGGAGCATTGTGATGACAAGTGTAATGAGCATTGTGATGACAAAGGTCATGGAGCATTGTGATGACAAGGGCATGGAGTATTGTGATGACAGGCATCATGGAGCGTTGTGATGACAAGTGTTATGGAACATTGGTATCACAAGGGTTTGGAGCATTGTGATGACAGAGGTCATGGATCATTTTGATTTCAAGGAGCATGGAGCATTGTGATGACAAGGGCATGAAGCAATGTGATCCCAAGGTTCATGGAGGATTGTGATGACAAGTGCATGGAGCATTGTGATGACATGGTCATGTAGCATTTTGCAGACAAAGGCATGGAGCATTGTGATGACAAGGGAATGGAGCATTGTGATGACAATGTCCAGGAGCACTGTGATGATAAGACCATGGGAACTTGTGATTGCAAGTCTCATGGAGCATCCTGATGAAAATGGGGATGGAGCATTGTGATTACAGGGGTCTTGGAGCATTGTGATGAGAAGATCATGGATAATTGTGATGACGAGCATCCTGGGGCATTGTGATGACAATGTTATGGAACATTGTAATCACAAGGGTTTAGAGCATTGTGATCACAGAGGTAATGGAACATTTTGATTTCATTGTGATGACAATAGCATGAAGCATTATGATGATGGGCATGGTGAATTGTGATGACGGTTCATGGAGCATTGAGATGAAAAGGGCATGGAACATTGTGATTAAATGGGTCTTGGATCATTGTGATGACAAGGGCATGGATCATTGTGATGAGAAGGCCATGGAGCATTCTGATGACATCCGTCATGGAGCTTTGTGATGACAAGGTCATGGAGCATTGTGATTACAGGGTTCTTGGAGCATTGTAATGACAAGGGTCATGGAGCCCTGTGATGACAAGGCCGTGGAACATTGTGATGGTAGCGGTCATAGAGCATTCTTATGACAGGGTTAATGGAGCATTGTGATGACAAGGGCATGGATCATTGGTCTGAAAATTTCTTGAATTATTGTGATGGGAGTGGGAAAGGAGCATTGTGATGACAAGGGCAAGGAACACTGTGATACATGGGTCGTGGAGGACTGTAATGACAAGGGCATGGAGCATTGCGATGAGAAGGGCAGGAAGAATTGTGATGACAGGGTCATGGAGCAATTTGATGAAAAGTGTCATGGAATATTTTGATGACAGTGATTATGGAACATTGTGATGTCAGGGGTCATGGAGCATTGTGATGAAAAAAGTCATGGAGCATTTTATGACATGGGTTATGGAACATTGTGATGTCAGGGGCCATGGAGCATTGTGAGGATAAGGGAATGTAGCATTGTGATGACAGGGGTCATGGAGTATTGTGATGACAAGGACATGGAACATTGTGATGACAGGCACATGGAACATTTGTCTGACAAGTTTCATGGATTATTGTGATGACAGTTGGCATTGCGCATTGTGATGACAAGGTCATGGAGCATTGTGATGACAAGGTCATGGAGTATTGTGAAGAAAGTTGTCAGGGAATATTGTGATGACACATGTTATCGTCCATTGTGATGACAATGGCATGGAGCACTGTGATGCCAAGTGTCATGGAGGATTTTGATGACAAAGGTAATGGAGCATTGTGATGACAAGGGCTTTGAGCATTGTGATGACAAGGGTCATTGAGCAATGTGATGACAAGGGTATGGAGCATTGTGATGAGAAGGGCCACTGAGAATTTTGATGACAAGGTCATGAAGCATTGTGATGACAAGTGCATGGAGCTTGCTATGACAGGTGTCATGGAGCATTGCGATGACAAGTGCATGGAGCATTGTGATGACAAGAGCATGTAACATTTTGATGAGAAGTGTCATGGAGCATTGTGATGACATGGACGTGGATAATTGTGATGACAAGGGACATGGAGCATGGTGATGTCCATGGCATGGAGCATTGTGATGGCAGGTCCGTGGAGCATTGTGATGAAAAGACCATGTATAATTTTGATAATGATCGTCATGGAGCACTGTAATGACAAGGGGCATGGAGCATTGTGATGACAGGTGTCATGGAGCATTGTGATGATAGGGATGATGGAGCACTGTGATGCCAATTGTCATGGAGCATTATGATTACAAGCTTGTGGAGTATTATGATGACAATGGCAAGGAGCATTGTGATGAATACGGCATGGAGACTTTTCATGACAGGGTTCAAGAAGCATTCTCACGACAAGTGTCAGGGAGCACTGTGATGAAAAGTGTATTGAGCATAGTGATGACAAAGGTCATGGAGCATTGTGATGACAAGGGCATGGAGTATTGTGATGACAGGCCTCATGAATCGTTGTGATGACAAGTGTTAAGTAACATTGTGATCACAAGCGTTTGGAGCATTGGGATGACAGAGGTCATGGATCATTTTGATTTCAAGGAGCATGGAGCATTGTGATGACAATGGCATGAAGCAATGTGAATCCAATGTTCATGGAGGGTTGTGATCACAATGGGAATAAAGTATTGTGATGACAAGCGCATGGAGCATTGTGATGACAAGGTCATGTAGCATTTTGTTGACAAAGGCATGGAGCATTGTGATGACAAGTGTTTTGGAGCACTGTGACGACAAGAGTCATGGAGCATTGTGATTACAGGGGTCATGGACCATTGGGATGACAAGGGCATGGATCATTGTGATGACAATTGTCATGGAGCATTTTGATGACAAGAGTCCCGGATCATTGCGTTGTCAGGGGTCATGGAGCATTGTGATGACTGTGGCCATGGAGCATTGTGATGACAGGGGTAATGCAGCATTGTGATGAGAAGGTCATGGAGCATTGGGCTGAAAATATTCATGGAGTATTGTGATGACAGGTGTTATGGAGCATTGTGATGACAAGGGAATGGAACATTGTGATGACAAGGTCCTGGAGCATTGTGATGAGAAGACCATGGAGCCTTGTGATGACAAGTCTCATGGAGCATTCTGATGAAAAGGGGCATGATGCATTGTGATTACAGGGGTCTTGGAGCATTGTGATGAAAAAGGTATGGAGCATTTTGATGAGAAGGCCATGGAACATTGTGATGACATGTGTCATGGAGCTTTGTGATGACAAGGGCATGGAGCATTGTGATTACAGGGGTCTTGGAGCATTGTGATGAAAAGGGCATGGATCTTTGTGATGAAAACGGCCTGGAGCCTCTTCATGACAGAGTTGAAGGAGCATAGTGATGACAAGTGTCAGGGAGCACTGTGATGAGAAGTGTATTGATAATTGTGATGACAAAGGTCATGCAGCATTGTGTTGAGAAGTCCGTGGATAATTGTGATGACGAGCGTCATGGGGCGTTGTGATGACAAGTGTAATGGAACATTGTGATCACAATGATTTGGAGCATTTTGATGACAGAGGTCATGGAGCATTTAGATTTCATTTTGATGTCAATTACATGAAGCATTATGTTGACGGGCATACTGCATTGTGATGACAGGGTTCATGGAGCATTGAGATGAAAAGGGGCATGGAGCATTGGATTTACAGGGGTCTTGGAGCATTGTGATGACAAGAGAATGGAGCATTGTGATGAGAAGTCCATGGAGCATTCTGATGACAGGCCTCATGAAGCTTTGTGATGACAAGGGCATGAAGCATTGTGATTAGAGGGGTCTTGGAGCATTGTGATGACAAGGGTCATGGAGACATGAGATGACTAGGCCGTGGAACATTGTGATGGCCGCGGTTATGGAGCATTGTTATGACAGGTGTAATGAAGCATTGTGATGACAGGGGCATGGATCATTGGTCTGAAAAGTTTCATGGATTATTGTGATGAGAGTGGGCATAGAGCATTGAGATGACAAGCGTCATGGAGCTTTGTGATGACAAGGGCTTGGAGCAATGTAATGAGAGGGTTCATGGAGCATTGTGATGACAATGACATAGAGCATTGTGATGCCAAGGGTCATGGAGCTTTCTGATGTCAAGGTCATGGAGCAGTTTGATGACAAAGGCAGGGTGCATTGTGATGAGAAGGGCAGGGAGCATTGTGATGACAGGGTCATGTGGTAATTTGATGAAAATGGTCATGGAGAATTTTGATGACAGGGATTATGGAACATTGTGATGTCAGGGATCATGGAGCATTGTGACGATAAGGGCATGTAGCATTGTGATGACAGGGGTAATGGAACATTGTGATGACAGGGGTGAGGGAGTATTTTGATGACTAGTGATGGAACATTGTGATATCAGTGGTGAGAGAGCATTTTGATGAGAAGTGCATGGAGCATTGTGATGACAAGGTTGATGGAGCATTGTGATGACAAGGTTGTGGAGCATTGTGATGACAAGCGCATGGCACATTGTGATGACATATCATGGAGCATTGTGCTGACAAGCGCATGGAGCATTGTGATGACAAGTTTCATGGAGCATTGTGATGAAAAGTTCATGGATTGTAGTAACAAAGGTCACAGAGCCTTGTGATGACGAGGTCATGGACCATTGTGATGACAAACGTCACGAAGCATTGTGATGACTGGAGTCACGGAGCATTGTGATGACAGGGGTCACTGAGCACTGTGACCAAAAGGGCATGGAGCATGATGAGATGGGCATGGAGGATTGTTATGACAATGGGAATGGAGTATTGGTGATAACAAGCACATGGAGCATTGTGATGATGTGGTCATGTAGCATTTTGCTGACAAAGGCATGGAGCATTGTGATGGCAAGAACGTGGAGCACTGTGATGAGTAGACTGTGGATAATTGTGATGACGAGCATCATGGAACACTGTAATGACAAGGGGCATGGAGCATTGTGATGACAGGGGTCATGGAGCATTGTGATGACAAGTGTCAAGGAGAATTCTGATGACAAGCTTGTGGAGTATTGTGATGACAATGGCATGGAGCATTGTGATGAAAAGGGCATGGAACATTGTGATGAAAATGGCATGGAGCCTTTTCATGACAGTGTTCAAGGAGCATTCTGACGACAAGTGTCAGGGAGCATTGTGATGAAAAGTGTATTGAGCATTGTGATGAAAAAGTTCATGGAGCATTGTGATGACAAGGGCATGGAGTATTGTGATGACACGCATCATGGAGCATTGTGATGACAAGTGTTATGGAACATTGTGATCACATGTGTTTGGAGCAATGTGATGACAGGCCATGGATCATTTTGGTTTCAAGGAGCAAGGAGCATTGTGATGACAAGGGTATGAAGCAATGTGATCCCAAGGTTCAAGGAGGATTGTGATGACATTGGGAATGGAGCATTGTGATGACAAGGTCATGTAGCATTTTGCTGACAAAGTCATGGAGCATAGTAAAGACAAGTGTAATGTAGCACAGTGATGACATGCATCACGGAGCATTGTCACTACAGGTTTCATGGAGCATTGTTATGACAACTGCATGGATTATTGTGATGACAATGGTCAAGGAGGATTTTGATGACAGGTGTAATGGAGCATTGTGATGAGAGGGGTCATGGAGCATTGTGATGAGAAGGTCATGGAGCATTGGGTGAAAATATTCATGGAATACTGTGATGCCAGTGGTCATGGAGCATTGTGATGACAAAGGAATGGAGCATTGTGGTGACAAAGTCCTGGAGCATTGTGATGAGAAGACCTTGGAGCCTTGTGATGACAAGTCTCATGGAGGAATCTGATGAAAAAGGGCATGGAGCATTGTGATTACAGGAGTCTTGGAGCATTGTGATGACAAGGGCATGGAGCATTGTGATGAAAAAGGCATGGAGCCTTGTCATGCCAGGGTTCAAGTAGCATTCTGGTGACAAGTGTCAGGGAGCATGGTGATGACAAGTGTATAGAGCATTGTGATGACAAAGTTCATGGAGCAATGTGATAAGAAGACCATGGGTAATTGTGATAACGAGCGTCATGGGGATTTGTGATGACAAGTGTTATGGAACTTTGTGATCACAAGGGTTTGGAGCATTGTGATGACGGAGGTCATGTATCATTTTGATTTCAAGGAGCATGGAACATTGTGATGACAAGGGTATGAAGCAATGTGATCCCAAGGTACATGGAGGATTGTGATGTCAATGGGAATGGAGTATTGTGATGACAAGTGCACGGAGCATTGTGATGACAATGTCATGTAGCATTTTGCTGACAAAGACATGGAGCATTGTGTTGACAAGGGTCATGGAGCACTGTGATGAAAAGCATCACGGAGCATTGTGATTACAGGGGTCATGGAGCACTGTGATGACAAGGGTCAAGGAGCATTGTGATTACAGGGTTCATGGACCATTGGGATGACAAGGGCATGGATTATTGTGATGACAAGGGTCATGGAGCAATATGCTGACATAGGAACGGAGCATTGTGATGACAAGGGTCATGGAGCATTGTGCTGACAAAGGAATGGAGCATTGTGATGGCATGGGTCAAGGAGCTTTGTGATGAAAAGTTCATGGAGCATTGTGGTGACAAATGTCAGAGAGCCTTGTGATGACGAGGGCATGGACCATTGTGATGACAAGAGTCATGAAGCATTGTGATGACTGGAGTCATGGAACATTGTGATGACAGCGGTCATGGATCATTGTGATGAAAAGGGCATGGAGTATTATGATGACAAGGTCATGGAGTATTGTGAAGACAGGTGTCAGGGAGCATTGTGATGACATATGTCATGCTCCATTGTGATGACAATGAAATGGAGCATTGTGATGCCAAGTGTCATGGAGGATTGTGATGACAAAGGTTATGGAGCATTGTGATGAGAAGCTTGTGGAGTATTGTGATGACAATGGCATGGAGCATTGTGATGAAAAGGGCATGGAGCATTGTGATGAAAAAGGCATGGAGACTTTTCATGATAGGTTTCAAGGAGCATTTTGACAACAAGTGTCAGCGAGCAATGTGATGACATGTGTATTGAGCCTTGTGATGACAAAGTTCATGGAGCATTGTGATGACAAGTGCATGGAGTATTGTGATGAAAGGAATCATGGAGCGTTTTGATGACAAGTGTTATGGAAAATTGTGATCACAAGGGTTTGGAGCATTGTGATGACAGAGGTCATGGATCATTTTGATTTCAAGGAGCATGGAGCATTGTGATGACAAGGGCATGAAGTAATGTGATGCCAATGTTCATGGAGGATTGTGAATGACAATGGTAAAGAAGTATTGTGATGACAAGCGCATGGAGCATTGTGTTGACAAGTCATGTAGCATTTTGCTGACCTAGGCATGGAGCATTGTGATGACAAGGGTCATGGTACACTGCGATGACAATTGTCAGAGAGCATAGTGATTAGAGGGGTTATGGAACATTGTGATGACAAATGTCATGGAGCATTGTGATGAGAATACCATGGATAATTGTAATGATGAGTGTCATGGGGCGTTGTGAGGACAAGTGATATGGAACATTTTGATCACAAGGGTTTGGAGCATTGTGATGACAGAGGTCATGGAGCATGTTGATTTCATTGTGATGACAAAGGCATGAAGCATTATGATTATGGGCATGGTGCATTGTGATGACAGGGTTCATGG